>NC_057794.1:59740340-59765108 GCF_018294505.1 Triticum aestivum
GCGAGATATGCACTTTGTCAGATAGCGTAGTCTGCTATGAAGACCTTGTTTTCACTCCAGAATTTGCCATCACCGTGTCAAATGGCTAATGCACACAAAGAGTAGTTGAATGTAATAACATTTTTGACAAATGTAATATGTAACCCAAAAAAGGATGGCCTGATATAATTTACATATAAGATGACTGGCTAAGTAGGATGGCATTGCAAAATTCACATATATGATGCCTGGCTAAACAAGATGGCATTGCATAATTCACATAAACGATGAACAAACTAAACAGATGACATTCGCACAAAGGATGTCTAAACTAAACAGATGACATATTTGAGGTATAAAGTAAGCAATGCAAGACACCATATGCATGATATAACCAACATCAGCATGCCAAGTTAGAGCGAAGACCTCAGGGGGTAAATAGGAGTTGTCTTCTCCTTCTGAATCACCCTCAGAACAGATATCTTCCTCTCGATTACAATTCGAAATGCGTGGAGGGGGGCTGCCTTTGCGCCTACCATGGAGCAACGTCTGCATGAAATTTTATTGCCACGCAAGGCTCGTCTCTTTTGCTCTACATGTTCAGTTCCATAGTTTACAATAACTGTCATGCATAGGAATAACATAGTGAGATTATGTAAGGAGTGCATGCAGAAATCCAGAGTGATGGTAGCAACCTGTGGATAGACCCAAAACCAATAATAGCAGGCAGATAATGGCTTTAGTTAAAAAAATACAGATAATGGCTTCTTTACTATTTGTTTCCCACCCAACATGAAACTCATAGTAGACACTGGACATTAACCAGATAGTAGATAGATACTATTGATAGCGGCCCTGATATGTACCCCACAACCATTTAAAAACTCAAGTTTGACCATTAGTTTGGAGCTGACTCAGAGTCTAATCGGTGAACAGGACGATAAAGTAGCATGTAATATTAAGAGATGCATAACATAAGCAGACACGAAAGAGTGAGACCTCTCTTGCGGACCCGTGTAGTCCTCAAGGTCATCTGCTCGGTTGATGATGGCAGTGTAGTTTTCATGGCTGCCAGCGGCGGGGAAGAAGATCTGAGGCAGCGAAAGACAGTCTGGAGGCCGAATCCCTGCTGTGCTGGACCCTTCTATCATTGGAGCAGCTGAGCTAGGGTGGACGGCGGCATAGCAGGAGCGGGACAACGCAAGGTTTTCTTTGACAACTATCTATAAGAAGAGTAATTCTGTAAGGGCTCGTTTGAATTGGAGGATTCCAACAATGTAGGGATAGGAAATAGACAGGAATAGGACAGGAATGCACGTGCAAAACAGAGAATTTAAAAACACAGGATTTCTGCCAATCTGGGTGTTTGATTCACAACAATTGGAAGATCACAGGATGCAAAGAAGCATGGTGACATTAAGTCAAACCACAAGAAAATGTACGGTTATAATGCTATTATGCTACCATCTCTTAGTCTTGTTGAGGGAGTCCTGGATTAGGGGGTGTCCGGATGGCCGGACTATACCTTCAGCCGGACTCCTGGACTATGAAGATACAAGATTGAAGACTTCGTCCCGTGTCCGGAAGGGACTTTCCTTGGCGTGGAAGGCAAGCTTGGCGATACGAATATGTAGATCTCCTACCATTGTAACCGACTTTGTGTAACCCTAACCCTCTCCGGTGTCTATATAAATCGGAGGGTTTTAGTCCGTAGGACAACATACAGAACAACAATCAGACCATAGGCTAGCTTCTAGGGTTTAGCCTCTCCGATCTCGTGGTAGATCTACTCTGGTACTACCCATATCATCAATATTAATCAAGCAGGACGTAGGGTTTTACCTCCATCAAGAGGGCCCGAACCTGGGTAAAACTTCGTGTCCCTTGCCTCATGTTACCATCCGTCCTAGACGCACAGTTCGGGACCCCCTACCCGAGATCCGCCGGTTTTGACACCGACATTGGTGCTTTCATTGAGAGTTCCTCTGTGTCGTCGCCGTTAGGCTTGATGGCTCTTACGATCATCAATAGCGATGTAGTCCAGGGTGAGACCTTCCTCCCCGGACAGATCTTCGTCTTCGGCGGCTTCGCACTGCGGGCCAATTCACTTGGCCATCTGGAGCAGATCGAAAGCTATGCCCCTGGCCGTCAGGTCAGATTTGGAAGTTAAAACTACATGGCTGACATCCGCAGGGACTTGATCTTCGACGGATTCGAGCCACTGCCGAGTGCGCCGCACTGTCACGATGAGCATGATCTAGCTCTGCTGCCGAACAGTGCCCTGGAGGCCGCACCCGCATCGGCTTCGACCCGTAATTCGGAGCCAACTGCGCCTATCGAGGATGGGTGGTTGGACGCCGCCTCGGGGGCTGCGATCCCAATGGCGATCGAGCCGAACACCAGCCCCGCACTCCGCGAGACTCGTGACTCCAAGAAGACGGACTCCTCTCCGAACTCCGAACCCTCCGCGCCCCTGCCGATCGAATCCGATTGGGCGCCGATCATGGAGTTTACTGTCGGGACATCTTTCAGCACTCGCCTTTCGGTGATATTCTGAAGACACTAAAGTCTCTCTCTTTATCAGGAGAGCCCTGGCCGGACTACGGTCAGCAAAGTTGGGATACAGACGATGAAGAAATTCAAAGCCCACCCACCACCCACTTTGTAGCCACTATCGACGATTTAACCAACATGCTCGACTTCGACTTCAAAGACATCGACGGTATGGACGCCGATGCAGGAGACGATGAAGAACCAGCGCCTATTGGGCCCTGGAAAGCCACCTCATCATATGACATATACATGGTGGACACCCCAAAAGAAGGAGATGGCGATGGAACAACGGAGGATGACCCCTCCAAGAAACAGCCTAAGCGCCGGCGTCAGCGGCGCCGCTCAAAATCCCGCCAAAGCAAATACGGTGATTCCAGCACGGGAGATAATAATAATACTCCGGAGAGTGCCGAAGAAAACCCCCTCCAGCAAGATTCAGCACAGGAGGATGGAGAAGCCAGCCCTCATGAGAGAGCGGCAAACAGAGAGGTCGAGGACGATAACTATGTGCCTCCCTCCGAAGACGAGGCAAGCCTCGACGACGACGAATTCGTTGTGCCAGAGGATCCCATCGAGCAAGAGCGTTTTCAATGCAGGCTTATGGACACGGCAAGAAGCCTCAAGAAAAAACAGCAACAGCTTAGAGCTGATCAAGATTTGCTAGTCGACAGATGGACTGAAGTCCTTGCGGCCGAAGAGCATAAACTCGAACGCCCCTCTAAGATCTACCCAAAGCGCAGGTTGCTACCCCGATTAGAGGAGGAAGCACTTAAACCTACATCACCAGCACTTGATATGGCCGACCGGCCACCTCGTGGCCGCGATAGAGAGGCCTCTCGGCCCTCCACTCAAGCCGCACCTCGTACCAAGGCACGGGAAAATGCGCCAGACCTGCGAGACATGTTGGAGGACAAGGCAAGGCAAACAATATTGATCTACGGATCGCGGGGGCGCCCCACGACTCGAGACGATAACCGTCACGCCGGACACAAATCCGGTAGGGCCGAACACAGTAGACAAAGCTCATTGGAGCTACGTCATGATATAGCCCAGTACAGAGGCGCCGCACACCCACTATGCTTCACAGACGAAGTAATGGATCATCAAATCCCCGAGGGTTTCAAACCCATAAACATCGAATCATATGATGGCACAACAGATCCTGCGGTATGGATCAAGGATTATCTCCTTCATATCCACATGGCTCACGACGATGATCTCCACGCCATCAAATACCTCCAACTCAAGCTTAAAGGACCAGCTCGGCATTGGCTTAACAGCTTGCCAGCAGGATCAATCAGTTGTTGGGAGGACCTGGAAGCCGCATTCCTCGACAATTTCCAGGGCACTTATGTGCGACCACCAGACGCCGATGACCTAAGCCACGTAATTCAGCAGCCAGAGGAATCGGCCAGGCAATTTTGGACACGGTTCCTAGCAAAGAAAAATCAAATAGTCGATTGTCCAAACGCAGAGGCCCTAGCAGCCTTCAAGCACAATATCCATGACGAGTGGCTTGCCCGGCACCTTGGACAAGAAAAGCCGAAATCTATGGCAGCACTCACGACACTCATGACCCGCTTTTGCGCGGGAGAAGACAGCTGGCTTGCTCGTAGCAACAATATGACCAAGAACCCTGGTAATTCGGATACCAGGGACAGTAGTGGCAGGTCGCGTCGCAACAAGCAGAAGCGCCGCATTAACGGCGACAATGCTGAGGATACGACAGTTAATGCCGGATTCAGAGGCTATAAATTGGGTCAGCGGAAAAAGCCATTCAAAAGAAATCCTAGGGGCCCATCCAGTTTGGACCGAATACTCGACCGCTTGTGCCAGATACATGGCACCCCCGAAAAGCCGGCCAATCACACCAACAGGGATTGTTGGGTGTTCAAGCAGGCAGGCAAGTTAAATGCCGAAAATAAAGACGAGGGGCTGCATAGCGATGACGACGAAGAGCCCCGGCTACCGAACAACAGTGGACAGAAGGGTTTTCCCTCACAAGTGCGGACGGTGAACATGATATACGCAACCCACATCCCCAAGAGGGAGCGGAAGCGCGCGTTAAGGGACGTATACGCGGTAGAGCCAGTCGCCCCAAAGTTCAACCCATGGTCCTCCTGCCCAATCACCTTTGATCGAAGGGACCATCCCCTAGCACCCGTCATGGCGGATTCGCCGCATTGGTTCTAGACCCAATTATTGACGGATTTCATCTCACTAGAGTCCTTATGGACGGCGGCAGCAGCCTGAACCTGCTTTACCAGGATACAGTGCGGAAAATGGGCATAGATCCCTCGAGGACCAAGCCCACCAAAACGACCTTTAAAGGCGTAATACCAGGTGTAGAGGCCAACTGTACAGGCTCAGTCACACTTGAAGTGGTCTTCGGATCTCCGGATAATTTCCGAAGCGAGGAGTTAATCTTCGACATAGTCCCATTCCGCAGTGGCTATCATGCACTGCTCGGGCGAACCGCATTCGCCAAGTTCAATGCGGTACCGCACTACGCATACCTTAAGCTCAAGATGCCAGGCCCTCGAGGAGTAATTACGGTCAATGGAAACACTGAACGCTCCCTCCGAACAGAGGAGCACACGGCGGCCCTTGCAGCGGAAGTACAAAGCAGCCTCTCCAGGCAGTTCTCTAGTCCGGCCATTAAACGTCCGGACACCATCAAGCGCGCCCGGAGTAACCTACAACAAGACCGCCTGGCATGTTCCGAGCAAGCGTAGCAATGCGGCACCAACCCCAGCCCTCGCAAAAATGCGACACCAGTGCTTCGCGTACATAACTACGCTCTAGAAATACCATGGGTACAGGGGGAGGGGCACCATCACGGCACGCCCGAAACACGGCTTAAACCGCACTAGGGGCTGCCGATTTTTTAATTTTCTCTTACTTTCAGGACTCCATTCTTCGGAAGGCCTGTTCGGCAGTTCAATTGCCACACAAACGATGCAAGAACCAGGGAAGCAGACAAGCCATGCCGCATTACGGAACTCCCAGGTGGTCTCTATCACGAGCAGTATACCTGTTTCACATACCATTCTGCAGCCTGCCCCTGGAACGGACATGTTAAATAGTCCAACCTTTTGCTTATCGCGTTATTTGTATCATTCTGCTTTGATCGCAGCCCTTTTTAGTAAACAATGCATAGCTTTTGTCTATTTTTGCATTACCCTTTTTTTACAATTATATGTTCCTTAACGACATGTTGCACCCGTACACTTTGGTATGGCCAAAATATGCCAGGGGCTTTAGTACCCCTCAATCTGGTGTGAGAAGTCCGAACACTTTAACAAGTGCAGCACCCCGAACTTATAGCATTATATGCATTGACTCCAAATCATGTCTTGGGTCAATAGTTGGGTTTGCCCGGCTCCTATGTTTTGGTGCCTTACGTTCCGCTATATCGGCTAAGGTAGCACTAGGAGAACTACTGCGATTGTGCCCTAGTTGAGCTGGGTCGAGCACCTCGGTAGAGAAAGCTAAAACTGACTGTCATGATGAAGCGAGAGCTGGTCGCTGTTCGAGAGGTTTTTCGAGTCCCTAAAGACTTATGCCGCTTAGAGCGAGGAGTCGGCTCTGTCCGGCCAAGGCGTGGATAGCGCCCCGAACTCGGTCTTCCGAATACCAGGGGCTTCACCGAAATTTAAAATTATAGAATTCTATGGCTAAGTGAGAGTGTTCACGCATTATAGTCCGATTGCCTTGTTCGTTGTGTTGAGCGCCTCCCTCGAAGGACCCAAACATGGGAAAAAGAGCGCTCAGGTTTATCCCCGAACACCCCAGCACTAGTGGCACGGGGGCAGAAGCCGACGACTCGCCATCTCTCAGAATTGATAAACAGCCGCACAGAAGGTAATATTTTAAATTCCAACAACATTGCTTAGTGCATATGAACAAGTTTTCAGCGCACAGGACAAAACGAGGAAGTTTTACTCACAAATTACATCCCTGGAACATTCATCCACCATAAGGCGGGCACCCTTCAGAACATCCTTATAATAATTCTCGGGCTTGCGATGCTCTTTCCCCGGCGGTGGCCCGTCCTTCACAAGCTTCTCAGCATCCAGCTTGCCCCAGTGCACCTTAGCACGGGCAAGGGCCCTACGGGCACCTTCAATGCAGACAGAGCGCTTGATGACTTCAAGCCTTGGACAGGCCCCCACCAGCCGCCGCACCAGCCCGAAATAGCTCCCAAGCAGAGCCTCTCCAGGCCACAGCCGAACTATGAGGCCCTTCATGGCCTGTTCGGCCGCCTTGTGGAGCTCGACTAGTTGCTTCAGCTGGTCGCTCAGGGGCACGGGGTGTCTGGCCTCAGCATACTGAGACCAGAACACCTTCTCTGTCGAGCTGCCCTCCTCGGCTCAATAGAATGCGGCGGCATCGGACACGCTATGGGGAGGATTTGCAAATGCTCCTGGAGAGCTCCGGATTCGGGTAAGTAACAAGTAACTCATGTTTATGTGTTTGCTTTGCATAGAGAATGCCTTACCCGCCGCTATCTTTTTCACCGCATCCAACTCCTGGAGGGTCTTCTGGGATTCGGCCTTGGCAGACTTGGCATTTTCAATAGCCACCGCGAGCTCGGACGCTCGCGTCTTTGAGTCAAGCTCCAAACTCTCATGTTTTTCCATGAGAGCCTGGAGCTCTTGCTGCACCTTGCCAACCTGGGCCTCATACTTCTCCCGCTCGGTGCGCTCCGTGGCCGCCCTCTTCTCGGCCTCGAACAGCGCTTGCTTAAGGGTCGCCACCTCAGACGTGGCCCCTACAATAGCCACGATAATCCTGTCATTTTTTGCAATTGCACCTTTTTTATATATATTTAAACAAGGTATTTCTTACCTTCCTTGTCCTCGAGCTGCTTCTTGGCACGTCCGAGCTCTTGCTCGGACTGCTCCAGGTTCTGCTTTAGCGTGTCCACTTCCGCAGTCAGTACGGCGGACGCCAGCAGAGAAGCCTGCATACGCATATTGACTCCTTTTTGTTAGACTCCTGCAAATTTTATTTGATCCTCTATTCGGCTTTTCTTCCCGAACGCCAAACAGAGCATCAGGGGCTACTGTCTATGCAGTAATATTATTTACACATTCTTTACTTACCTCAAAGCATGTTAAAAGGCTAGCACAAGCTTCAGTCAGTCCGCTCTTGGCGGACTGAACCTTCTGGACCACCGCACTCATAATGGTGCGGTGCTCCTTGTCGATGGAGGCGCCTTTGAGCACCTCCAATAGATTGTCCGGCGCCTCTGGTTGGACGGGGGTCACCGGCACGGTGGGCTTGCTCCTCTTGGAAGGAGGCCGCCCGCCGGACTCTGGAACCTTTGAAGGTTTCGGAGCGGTGTCCGGCCTAGAGCCGGACTTGGAGCCCTGGGGGGTTTTATCCCCTTTACTCCTGGAGTCCGGGAGGTCGCCTTGCGGCGCCTCCAGGACCACCTCCTTCTGGCTTGGAACCTGTTGGGACAACACTTCGGCGTCGTCCGCAGGGCGGGGGGAGGTAGCCGGTGGAAGAGAATTCACATCCGACGAGTCCAGTGAACCACTCGACGACCCGTCAAGCCGGTCTTTGGGTGGGATGCATAATCATATTCGACATAAGGGAAAGCTGCGCAATAAAGGAATACTATGAGTTTCTCTGGTATCCGGATACTTATGATTTCGCCAGGGGCTTGGCCCTGAGCGGCCACTCCTCTCCGCCATCGTCGGCATTGGTGGAGTAGTCCGGAGGAAGGGTTTTCCCCTTCTTGGACCTTTCGGCCTCCCCAGTAAGGGCAGCCTTCCTTTTCTTCTCTCCCCCCATTGGAGGGGGAGAGGTCTCTTCTTCCTCCTCCCCGTCTTCACGGGAGGAATGCGCCTTGGAGCCGTCGGATGATGAACCCGACACCTCCTGGCGCCGGGCACTTGTTCGAGTCCCCATGGCCTTCTTTGTGGCCTTCTTCTCCGGCACCACATAGGGTGCCGGAACCAGCAGCTTCGCCAAGCGAGCATCGGCTGGGTCTTCGGGCAAAGGAGCCGGACAGTCGATCTGTCCGGACTTCGCCTACCAATCCTGTCAAAGGTAAGGGAGCTTAGATCCCGCACAGAGTTAAACTATGAAAAACTAATACCCTGTAAAAGGTACAAGAAACTTACCGTGCTAGCATGACGCTGCGCGCTGAATCCGCGATCCTCGGTAGCGGATGCGGGAGCCTCGGCGCCCTTGAAAAGCACCTTCTAGGCATCTTCGTACGTCGTGTCGAAGAGCCTGCTCAGAGTTTGATGCTGCGCCGGGTTGAACTCCCACAGATTGAAGGCCCGTTGTTGACACGGGAGGATCCGGCGGATAAGCATAACCTGGACTACTTTGACAAGCTTGAGCTGCTTGTTCACCAGGGTTTGGATGCATGTTTGCAGTCCAGTCACCTCTACTTTGCTGCCCCATGACAGGCCCGTCTCTTTCCAGGACGTGAGCCGCGTTGGGGGTCCGGACTGGAACTCGGGGGCTGCGACCCACTCAGGGTCGTGCAGCTCGGTGATGTAAAACCACCCCGATTGCCACCCCTTCAGGGTCTCCACAAAGGAGCCCTCGAGCCATAAGACGTTGGGCATCTTGCCCACCATGGCGCCTCCGCACTCCGCCTGGTTGCCGCGCACCACCTTCGGCTTGACATTGAAAGTCTTGAGCCAAAGGACGAAATGGGGGCGGATGCGGAGGAAAGCCTCGCACACGACGATAAACGCCAAGATGTTGAGGATGAAGTTCGGGGCCAGATCATGGAAATCTAGGCCGTAGTAGAACATGAGTCCCCGGACGAATGGGTGGATAGGAAAGCCCAGTCCGCGGAGGAAGTGGGGAAGGAACACTACCCTCTCATGGGGCCTTGGGCTGGGGAGGAGCTGCCCCTCTTCGGGAAGCCGGTACGCGATCTCATTAGACAAGTATCCGGCCTTCCTCAGTTTTTTGATGTGTCCCTCCATGACAGAGGAGACCATCCACTTGCCTCCCGCTCCGGACATGGCTGGAGAAGGTTGAGGTGGGGAGTGCGGACTTGGGCCCTGGAGCTCGAGTGCGCGAAAATGGATAGGCAAAGGAGGAAGAAGGCGTAGGTGAAAAGGTGGATCCTTATCCCCTTAGATGGGTGGACGCAACTACGTGTCCCCACTAGCCTGGTAAAACTCGCTTATCTCCAAGCGTCGTAATCGATGGCGCGATTGGGTTACCCACGCCTGCATTGATGAGAATCCCGGAATAAAGGGACACGATCTCTGCTTTAACAAGACGTGCCAAGGAAACCGCCTCGCATGACACGCCGAGGTGGGACAATAAAACGATTCGAATAAAGGCTTGGCCATGGTGCGATGTCACACTGCGGAATACGTCAGCAGATTAGATTTGTGTAAATATTATTCTCTCTATGGCAATATGTGGAAACTTATTTTGCAGAGCCGGACACTATCTTTGTGTTCAAAATCTTCTATGGAGTACTTGGAGGAGGAACCCGCCTTGCAATGCCGAAGACAAACTGCGCGCCGGACTCATCGTCATTGGAGCCTGGTTCAGGGGCTACTGAGGGAGTCCTGGATTAGGGGGTGTCCAGATGGCCGGACTATACCTTCAGCCGGACTCCTGGACTATGAAGATACAAGATTGAAGACTTCGTCCCATGTCCGGAAGGGACTTTCCTTGGCGTTGAAGGCAAGCTTGGCGATACGGATATGTAGATCTCCTACCATTGTAACCGACTTTGTGTAACCCTAACCCTCTCCGGTGTCTATATAAACCGGAGGGTTTTAGTCCGTAGGACAACATACAGAACAACAATCAGACCATAGGCTAGCTTCCAGGGTTTAGCCTCTCCGATCTCGTGGTAGATCTACTCTTGTACTACCCATATCATCAATATTAATCAAGCAGGACGTAGGGTTTTACCTCCATCAAGAGGGCCCGAACCTGGGTAAAACTTCGTGTCCCTTGCCTCCTGTTACCATCCGGCCTAGACGCACAGTTCGGGACCCCCTACCCGAGATCCGCCGGTTTTGACACTGACACTTGTGCTTCATGAATAGGAATTTGAAAAGGAGGACAAGTGAAAATTAAAATTCCTACGTTTTTTCTTTCAAGGAGACACTAAAGGAACAAATCCGTGTGCTCAGTGGACAATATATATAACATGTAGAGTAAAAAAGAGATGCAACAAGTGTAGAACCTCTTTGGCGAAGCCATGTCGATCTCAGCGTGATTGGGATGGCCGGTGAGGATGCTCCGGATGACTTGGCTGTCGGAGGAGGGGAAGAAGATCTTAGGCGTCTGGATATGGAGCCCGAGGTACTGCTCCGCTGTGATGGAGGGTTTCGTCGTTGGGGCAGCTCCGGTGAGTTGTATGACGCCGAGGCTGGAGCAAGACAAGAGAGACAACGAACAACGTTAACCTGAGTGGAATTCTAATAGCATCTCCAATACATGACGTAAAATACATAACCACAAAGTGCTAGATGTAAAATACATCAGCCGCTCATCTCTGAACTTAACTGTCGAAATTGAACTTAACTGTCGAAACTAAATTTTGCTGTCGAAACTGAATTTTGCTGTCGAAACTTAACGCACTAGCAAGGTGAGGCTACATGTCGGTCAACTGACTTTTTCATCACTGGTCAGTCGATTTTGCAGCCGTTGGATATGAAATCAAGGGCATGCGGTTCATCTTCAACCTCCACCCCCCTGAGCCGGCCAAACAGCAGCCCCCCGCTGCCCGCGGCCGGCGGTGCGCCGCCCCGCCCGCCCCGAAAACACTCCCCACCGCCGGTCCGCCGTCGCCCCGGCCAACCCTCTAGGCCACCCCGTGCCGAGCTTTTTCTCCGGCGATCCCCACACCACCGCCCCGCCAACGCCCCGCCACCGCCGGCGACCACCGCCCCCATCCTGAACCGTAAGATAGATAGTGGGCTATCTCTCCGGCGAGCCCCCCTCCCCGCTACGGCTGGTTCTTCCTTCACCCCGGCGAGCCCCCCCACCACCTGAAAATTGACTGACCCAAAAGTCGATTCAGTCGACTGAAGTGTAGCTAAATCGGAGCAGCATCGCAAGCAAGAGCAAGAGCGAGAGCAACAGCGCGAGCAAGAGAAATAGCAAGAGCAGACCAGGCAGGGGACCGAGAGGAAGAGCAGAGCAGCAGCGCGAGCGAGAGCTAAACCAGCAGCAGGTCCTACTGATGTGGACGTCGCCACCGAGGGACCGACGCCGTGGAGGAAGTGGCCGGCGACGCCGCCGTGGATGAAGCCGCGCCGTGTCGACTCGGGACCGAGCGCCGGCAGCACCGTGAGATCGAATCAAGAAGAAAATGCGGCGATTAGTGTACAACCTCTTTGGTGGCGCCGATTAGGCCGCAGCTTCATCCGAGGAAACGGTGATGATGATGCTCTTCCGGTGGTGCGGGTGAAGATGGCGGTGTGGGAATGGAGGTGGCGCGAAAGACGAGGGGAACATCGGGGCAGCTCCTTGGAGATGGAGGACGGGGTGGCTGAAACGGCGGGATGATGAGATCGATGACGGATCCTCATCCTATTCGGTGGATGAGGGACGTCGAGGTGTTGCTGTGGACGACGTCGTCGGGGAAGAGGCTCCGGCTGGGTGGCGGACAGAGCAGGGTGTAGGGTTTCGTCGCGGGTTTTCGCGGCCTCGGTGTATGAATGGGTGGGCGGATGGGATGGCAGTGGGGAACCATGGCTTAGAGACGCGCTTGTCTGAAATGTGGGGTAAGTTACGAAAGTACCCCCACCGATTTGAGGCGGTTCTTTCGGTTCAGGGGTACCACGGGCATTTCGCGTGTCTGGATTTCACAGGAGGTGTGAGTTTTCGCGCGCATTGTAATTTCGGAATAGCAAGGCGCGGGTTGAGATGGAGGGAGTTGTTGGAGCACAACGAGACAAAGATATATCTTAAATATTTCGGGCTAACAAGGCGCGGGTTGAAATTTCTGAACGTGTACTGTCCCAAATCAATGTGCCCTACAAATGTCATTCAAAACTTTGAATTCATGTTATGTTCAATTAAAATATTCCGCTACATGTATAATGCATGCAACCTACTACTCAAATGAACGTTTTAGTGCATTCCAAACGTATATACTACCGCTTCAATATGAACTAAATTTGAATTCGTTTCTCTATTTGAATAAGATCTACAGTAATGATTGTTGTGAAGTCAAAGCATTTGAATTCGTTTCTCTGTTTTAATAAGATCTACAATCATCATTATTGTCAAGTTAAACCATCGTTTGTGTATTATCTTCACAGCACACCACATGATTAGTCTCGAGTTACATATGAACTATGTGTACTCCTATATGAACTCCAACTAGATTTTTTGTTTATTTTGATTTCAAATCACATTACATTTCTAGCTCTAGGTAGATCTTCATAATCTAAACCATGTCTCATATGTATAATGTTTTTATCACATTATGTATGGTGCCCCGCCCCCTACGCCTACAAGTATTTAGATGTGAGTTGCAAACACCACACATTACCACAAATTCAAATAAAATGTGAGAATATTCAATATATAGTATTGTTTAGATTGTTTGATATTTAGTTGTAAGTTGCAAATGCCACACATTATCACAAATTCAAATAAATTGTGAGATTGTTTGTAAATTAGTATGGTTTAGATTGTTTAGCATTTAGCTGTGAGTTGCAAACGCCATGCATTATCACATTATGGTATAACATGTGCACAGCACGTGTATCACCGCTATATTCATGCATGCAATGTTTAAAACACTATGATCTCCTATTCAAATATATGAATCCGCTTTCATATAAAATTATGATATCTGTTAGTCTCTTACACCCACACAATCCTCTAACCTTTGTAGCTACCACTAACTTTCTCTCGTGCATGCACATTCCCTCCTCGCCCTCCCCCTCCCTCGGCATTCTATCCACCTGGCACATTCATTTTCTTTCTTTAGGTCATTCTCCCAGAGTCTCCACAATTCCTTTCCGACACACACCGATCAATAAACCTCTCCAGCGGTGCCTTCCTACAACATACAAACAGACCTTCAATCTCCTCCTTTATGTGTCCTTGCCTCGTGTCTCTCATACGGTCAGACACACGTGTAAACTCTCACCCCTCTTTTCATCTCTCTCACAACTGCACACTCCTCCCCCTATCTAGCTAGTAGTCGGGCCTCTCGCACCACCTCCTAGCTCCATTCTCTCTGTCTATCCGTCTCGCTGGGCCTTATTTGCCTCTAACAAATGGACGTACACCGACCGATCTCTCGCTATACATATAGCTAGCTAGGTCCTTATAACTCGTTTTTACCCACACGTCAATCGATCTACCTCATTAGTTGTGTCTCTCCTTCGTCCGACAAACAACAATTGATCTACCGATCTAGTTAGGTTTGCTTACCAAACACATGGTTCCCCTTCATCATCCATGGATGCGTCCCGACAGATCTATCACGCATAGGCACACACAGAAAAACATCCCCACTCTTATTGATAACATTGCAGTTCCACCCTCAGTTTGTCTAGTAGGCCTCTCCCACCATCTTCGAGAAGCAACTCCATCACCCATCCAGCACTCTACCCCTCTCCCTCCCTCTCCCTCCCTCTCTCCCTCATCTCTCTCTCTCTCTGTCCCATCATATTTCCCGTCCTTCAGTTATGTATGGATGTCGACCTATCTCCCTCAAGACATAGCTGGGTCTCTCCTTCTCAACACATATATGAGTTGTTCTACCTCTATAGTTAGGCCTCTGCCTACCCCTCCCACCACCCCCTCCCACCACCCCCACACACCGATACATCGAGCGCTCTAGTCATGTCTCCCTGCCACACACAAACTTGACGTGTGCCCTCTAACGTTCCGGTAGGCTAGTCGCCCTATATCTTTGACTTGTACACACAAACAATTTCGATGGCCGTCTTCATCGATCTCGCACCCACCCACTTGATCCTCTCTTTGACTCTATCGATAGCTATGACCCCTCCCTCTCTTCTCGTGGATTGCCCGACCCTCTATGTATGATATGGATAGGTCTCCATTTCACACACATTGCATGCAAAATTTTGTTTGAGATGTCATCGACACATATTCCCACAAATAATTCACGAAATCAACCCCCACCCCACCCCCACCCCAAAACAAAAAACACTCACAACGCGGTTTGTATCTCTCACACACACCCCACGTAGGTGGGGGACGTGCACGAAGAGAAGAGGTGCATGCATGGCGCACGTACTCCCGTCTCTTTCCCAACCACACCCGCGCGGGTACACGGTGGAGCTCATTTCTGTACGAAAAAGGCAGCCCATGTGGTAATTTGGCACATGTACTGGTTGTCCACTTGGTGGAGGGAGGATCGTCTACCACGGGTGAACAAACAAATTGCGACTTGATGTGTTATGTTAAAAAAAGAGGCAAACCATGTGGGGCCTACCTGAGAGGCAAGGCTCTATACACTGGAGTACTTTTGATGTGTCCCGTCAACTCACAGAACAAGGAGAAGCTTGCTTAGTACACCGTCTCCCCCGCCCACGGGCGCGGTGGCTCGCAGGATGAGGTGAAGCTTGCTTACATGCCTTACGCCCGCTCCCTCGCCCACGCACGCGGTGGCTCGCAGCCCGAGGAGAAAATTTTACTACTCCCTCCGTTTACTCCTCGTCCCTACTACCTTGGTTATAGATATTATACTATCATATTGTTTGGAATATATATATGTCCTTTAGTAGATTTCAATATGAACTACTAGTACATACTCCAAACACTGATGTATATAGACGTATTTTAGAGTGTAGATTCACTCATCTTGCTCCGTATGGAGCACTCTTCCTCGCCCCTCGACCCTCGCCCACGTGGTGGACGTGCAACAATTCATTCGGTCTCATATAGCCAGAACGATATATACTGCACTACCATTATTGCTCGACTTCCCGAAGAGGCGAAGAGCCAATCGCAAGGTTAACATCTTGGAGATGCCAAGCGCAAGGTTATAGGAGAACGAGTAGTAGGTGCCGTGTCATTTATAAATAATTTTTTTTCTTCAGTGGCACGTACACAATATGATAGGTTCATATGGAGAGAAAAGGAAACCGCTCCACTATATACATAGTCAGGACGGGCCAGCCTACACGGTTGCTTGCTGGGGTTGCTCTCTTCACACTCTCTCGCACAAAACGACTGTGGCCACATCTCTAACATCCCGGCAGATCACGTCCGCTTGGGGAAGGGGTGGATGCTTAGTGTAGATGCGGTGGCCGTCGCGAAGGTGAAAAACCACTGTCGGCACGTCCCGATCAGGGGTCCCCGCCATTCTCTCTCACAAAGCCGGTGAGTTTGCCTTCGTCCCTTGCTCACTGCCGCGACATGGGTAGTTGCCGCCTCCCGCCGCCCTCCTCAAGGTTGAGCTACGTCCCTCAGGTACAACTCCCTTTACAGCCGGCTTGCACCACTGCTCCAGCTGCCCACATCACTCCCTGTGGATATTTCTCTACTTCTTTGCCCCGCACATACCTCTACTGGCTTCTACGTACTATATTTGTGATGAGTTTATGTCTCATCAACTAGTCCCAGTAATCTTATTCTAATCACGCTTGTTCAATTTCTTTCCCACAGGGATGCTCATCTCGATTTTGGTGAAACTGCACAAAATGATCCGATGGTCAAAAGGTTGCAAACTTCATTTATTAGGAAGCTCGAACGTTGCCAGCAAATTGAAGCCTGGTCAGGGTTCACGGTTCAAGGGCTAGGGACTGCATGGATCGTTTTTTTCTTTAGCTGCCTCTGTTCCAAAATAAGTGTCAACTTTAGTAGTAGTACTACTTTGTACCAAAGTTTGCACAAAGTTGAGAAACTTATATTGGAACGAAGGGAGTACATATTTGCTATGATCTGTCAATCATTGAGATGCAATAGCATGCATGTTAGTCTCCTTTGTATTTGATGAAATGTTGCAACGGGCAACCTTGGACGCAAGATACATGTAACAGAAGCTGGAAGCTTCATAGAATTGTACAAATTTATCTCGCTGATAAATTACAAGAGTAGATGATTTTTCATATAAAAAACTTTTTCATCCGAGTTCGTATGCAAAAGTTATGCCCATTTTTACAAATTCTTGAGAGATTTTGCAAAAAAGTTGAAAATTCATGTTTGTAAATTTTGCTAACAACTAGACCACATATCACATGGGAATCTTATTTTCTTTTATTTTTTTGACATTTCTATCATTTTCTTTTTTTTTGAAACTGAAAAGGCGGTCCACAAGGGGGGGTGCATTCGGGGGAATGTTTGGGCCAAATTACTAATGGCGCACCGTGGGATGGTGCGCCATTAGTAATGGCGCATCATCCCACGATGCGCCATTAGTAGTTTAAAAAATAAAAATAAAAAAAATTGAAATTCTTTTTGAAACATAATTACTAATGGCGCATCGTGGGAGTGGTGCACCATTACTAGTTGAACTAGTAATGGCGCACCTTCTCACGGTGCTCCATTAGTAGTTTTTAAAAAAATAAAAAAATTACTAATGGCGCACCGTGGATGTGGTGCACCATTAGTATTTGCACACTAATGGCGCACCAACACATGGTGCGCCATTAGTATTTAGTAATGGCGCACCACATGTACAGTGCACCATTAGTGTCCACATTGGCTATAGTTGTTTTTGTAGTAGTGGTTGCACCAGAAAATATGCATCTGAATTCTGCAGGGACTTTCTCAGTCCTTCAGCTTCCTGTTGCAGCACATCTGATCGATGTCTTTCAACTTGAAGTTGAGACTCAAGAAGACGAACTGATTCAGGCAGCGAGTTCGAAGAGCTTGTGCCAGCAGTAGTGGCCAGTAACTTGAACAGTACATCAAGACAAGACTTTTGGGTTCCCTCACTGTCGTCAAGATAGTTTTTATCAGCTTTCTTGGAGACCAACAGGGATGTCTCACTATCTTGAACCTTATCTGCATTACTTCCTTTACCATTGGATAACGCGGTACTGTTCTCCAATATTTTGTCCGCGATCTAAAAGAGAAACAAGCAGACACATCACATGTTTACCATGTTGTATATGAAACTCATTTTGGTAAATGAGTTCAGTAGTAAAGTGGACAGGATAACAACATGAAACAAACATATATCTATGTACCATGGTCACTTTATGGTCTATATCATTCTAGTTTTTGTTGCCAAATCAAGATAGAGACACAGTTCAAATAATATTTGTTCATGACAAAGCAGAATAGACAGAATATAAGTGTGGGTAACTATAGAGCAATAACAACACTTGTAATGTGCATGACATGAGAACATAACTGTTTATTCAATTGAAACTGAAATCAACATAGAGCAGGTTACAACAGCAAACCAGTTAAAGAAACAAGTTGAAAACATACCTGTTGTGCCATTGGAGTTTCAATTCCATCCTTCAAATTTGAAAATAGTTGGTATGGGTAAATACAGTCATGCAAGAGCAAAGGAGTATGCACCATAGCTACAGAACCTGACCTAAGAACAAATCTTCTTCTCCTTTAAGCATTGAGTTGGGATTCGGAGTGGTGGTCCTCGTGCTTTGGGCACTGCAGTTTCCTTACTAACTGCTTGTGTTTGGGTGCTCTGTGGTGGAGATGGTGCTGTGTCAACTGGAACTGGGTTACTATCTGCCGGGGTTGGGGTTAGAAGGGGTGTAGCTGGTTCTCTGTCCAACTGGGTAGGGGTACAATCTGCGAGAGTCTGGGTTATGTGCGGTGGATCTAGTCCTTGGGCAAGTACAACCGTGGTTCTATCTGCATCAACTGGTAGCACTATCTTTTCTGAAGACCATGTTGTTACTCCCTTAGATACTGCCATCACGCTCTCCAATTCAAATGGCTGATAAACAAGAAAAGTAATTGAAAGTATAGACATTGTATGATAGACAGGTGCAATGGATAGTGGGGAATAAAAGAGGGCATGAAATAATTCATATTTATGTTGTCTAACCAAATAGGATAGCATGACACAATTTCACATATATGATGGCTAACTAAATAGGATAGCATGACACAATTTCACATTATGATGGCTAACTAAAAAAGATGGAAAGACATAGTTCAAAATATGAGACTATGTAAACAGGATGACATGACATAACTATATGATGTGTTTATTAAATAGGTTGGCATGCCATAATTCACATACATTCACGGATAGAATGCCATAATTCAAAATATGATGACTGTAAACACTAAACATGATGAGATGATATAACTATATGATGTCTTTATTAAATGGGTTGCCATGCCATAATTCAGATAGATGATGTGTATGCACTATGTAAACATGATGGCATGATATAATTCAAATATATGATTTATATAGTAAGCAAGTAAGCAGATGGCAATCCATATATGATGTAAAAACTAAGCAATGCAAGACAACATGCATGACATGGTAATATAACCCTGCCAAGTTTGAGCATAGACCTCAGGGGTGAAATAGGACTGGTCATCAGTCTCTGAATCCTCCTCTGAGGAGCTCTCTGTAACCAGCAAGATGTCTGCTTCAGCAGGTAGCATTGTCTGCTCTGAATAGCTTGTTTTCACTCCAGATACTTCCATCGCCGCTTCAAATGGCTGATGCACAGGAAGAGTAGTTGAATATACAAACGTTGTCGACAAATGGAACACGTAATACAAAAAAATGATAGCATGATATAATTCACATACATGATGATTGGCTAAACAGCATGGCATTGCATAATTCACATATATAATGCCTTTGCAACAAGATAGCATTGTATAATTCACATATATAATGTCTTGCAACAAGATGGCAATGCATAATTCACATATATGGTAATTAGACACTGAACAGGTGGCATTCACACAAAGCATGTCTAAACTAATCAAATGACATAGCAATGCGAGACACCAAATGCACGATATGAGCAACATAACCCTGCCAAGTTAGAGCATACACCTCGGGGGGGATAGGACTGGTCATCTGTCTCTGAATCCTCCTCTAAGGAGCTATCCATAACCAGCGAGATATGTGCTTTGTCAGATAGCATAGTCTGCTCTGAAGACCTTCTTTTCACTCCAGAATTTGCCATCACCGTGTCAAATGGCTAATGCACACGAAGAGCAGTTGAATGTAATAACATTTTTGACAAATGTAATATGTAACCAAAAAAAGGATGGCCTGATAAAATTTACATATAAGATGACTGGCTAAGCAGGATGGCATTGCAAATTCACATATATGATGCCTGGCTAAACAAGATGGCGTTGCATAATTCACATAAACGATGAATAAACTAAACAGATGGCATTCACACAAAGGATGTCTAAACTAAGCAGATAACATATTTGATGTATAAAGTAAGCAATGCAAGACACCATATGCATGATATAACCAACATCAGCATGCCAAGTTAGAGCGAAGACCTCAGGGGGTAAATAGGAGTTGTCTTCTCCTTCTGAATCCCCCTCAGAACAGATATCTTCCTCTCGATTACAATCTGAAATGCATGGAGGGGGGCTGCCTTTGCGCCTACCATGGAGCAACGTCTGCATGAAATTTTATTGCCACGCAAGGCTCGTCTCTTTTGCTCTACATGTTCATTTCCAATGTTTACAATAACTGTCATGCATAGGAATAAAACATAGTGAGATTATGTAAGGAGTGCATGCAGAAATCCAGAGTGATGGTAGCAACCTGTGGATAGACCCAAAACCAATAATAGCAGGCAGATAATGGCTTCAGTTAAAAAATACAGATAATGGCTTCTTTACTGTTTGTTTCCCACCCAACATGAAACTCATAGTAGACACCGGAGATTAACCAGATAGTAGATAGATACTATTGATAGCGGCCCCGATATGTACCCCACAACCATTTAAAAACTCAAGTTTGACCATTAGTTTGGAGCTGACTCAGAGTCTAATCGGCGAACAGGACGATAAAGTAGCATGTAATATTAAGCGATGCATAACATAAGCAGACACGAAAGAGTGAGACCTCTCTTGCGGACCCGTGTAGTCCTCGAGGTCATCTGCTCGGTTGATGATGGTAGTGCAGTTTTCATGGCTGCCAGCGGCGGGGAAGAAGATCTGAGGCGGCGAAAGACAGTCTAGAAGCCGGATGCCTGCTGTGTTGGACCCTTCAGTCGTTGGAGCAGCTGAGCTAGGGTGGACGACGACGCAGCAAGAGCGGGACAAACCACGCAAGGCTTTCTTTGACAACTATCTGTAAGAGAAGTAATTCTGTAAGGGCTCGTTTGAATTGGAGGATTCCAACAATGCAGGGATAGGAAATAGACAGGAATAGGATAGGAATGCACGTGCAAAACATAGAATTTAAAAACACGGGATTTCTGCCAATCTGGGTGTTTGATTCACAACAATTGGAAGATCACAGGATGCAAAGAAGCATGGTGACATTAAGTCAAACCACAAGAAAATGTACGGTTATAATGCTATTATGCTACTATCTCTTAGTCTTGTGCTTCATGAATAGGATTTTGAAAAGGAGGACAAGTGAAAATTAAAATTCCTACGTTTTTTCTTTCAAGGAGACACTAAAGGAACAAATCCGTGTGCTCAGTGGACAATATATATAACATGTAGAGTAAAAAAGAGATGCAACAAGTGTAGAACCTCTTTGGTGAAGCCATGTCGATCTCAACGTGATTGGGTTGGCCGGTGAGGATGCTCCAGCTGACTTGGCTGTCGGAGGAGGGGAAGAAGATCTTAGGCGTCTAGAGATGGAGCCCGAGGTACTGCTCCGCTGTGATGGAGGGTTTCGTCGTTGGAGCAGCTCCGGTGAGTTGTACGATGCCGAGGCTGAAGCAGGACAAGAGAGACAACGACAATGTTAACCTGAGTGGAATTCTAATAGCATCTCCAATACATGACGTAAAATACATAACCACAAAGTGCTAGATGTAAAATACATCAGCCGCTCATCTCAGAACTTAACTCTCGAAATTGAACTTAACTGTCGAAACTGAACTTAACTGTCGAAACTGAATTTTGCTGTCGAAACTGAATTTTGCTGTCGAAAATGAACGCACTAGCAAGGTGAGGCTACACGTCGGTCGACTGACTTTTTCATCTTTGGTCAGTCGATTTTGCAGCCGTTGGATACGAAATCAAGGGCCTGTGGTTCATCTTCAACCTCCACCCCCCTGAGCCGGCCAAACAGTAGCCCCCCGCCGCCCGCTGCCGGCGGTGCGCCGCCCCGCCCTTCCCAAAAACACTCCCCACCGCCGGTTCGCCGCCGCCCCGGCCATCCCTCTAGGCCACCCCGTGCCGATCTTTTTCTCCGGTGATCCCCACGCCACCGCCCCGCCAACGCCCCGCCACCGCCGGCGACCACCGCCCCCATCCTGAACCCTAAGATAGATAGTGGGGTATCTCTCCGGTGAGCCCCCCTCCCCGCTGCGGCTGGTTCTTCCTTCACCCCGGCGAGCCCCTCCACCACCTGAAAATCGACTGACCCAAAAGTCGATTCAGTCGACTGAAGTGTAGCTAAATCGGAGCAGCATCGCAAGCAAGAGCAAGAGCGAGAGCAGCAGCGCAAGCAAGAGAAATAGCAAGAGCAGACCAGGCAAGGGACCGAGAGCAAGAACAGAGCAGCAACGGGAGTGAGAGCTAAAGCAGCAGCAAGTCCTACTGATGTGGACGTCACCACCGAGGGAGCGAAGACATGGAGGAAGTGGCCGGCGACGCTGCCGTGGATGGAGCTGCGCTGTATCGGCTCGGGACCGAGCGCCGGCAGCACCGTGAGATCGAATCAAGAAGAAAATGCAGCGATTAGTGTACAACCTCCTTGGTGGCACCGATTAGGCCGCAGCTTCATCCGAGGAAACGGTGATGATGATGCTCTTCCGGTGGTGCAGGTGAAGATGGCGGTGTGGGAATGGAGGTGGCGCGAAAGACGAAGGGACGTCGGGGTAGCTCCTTGGAGGTGGAGGACGGGGTGGCTGAACCGGCGGGACGATGAGATCGACGACGGATCCTCATCCGGTACGGTGGATGAGGGACGTCGAGGTGTTGCTGTGGACGACGTCGTCGGGGAAGAGGCTCCGGCTGGGTGGCGGACGGAGCAGTGTGTGGGGTTTCGTCGCGGGTTTTCGCGGCCTCGGTGTACGAATGGGTGGGCGGATGGGATGGCAGTGGGGAACCATGGCTTAGAGACGCGCTTGTCCGAAATGTGGGGTAAGTTACGAAAGTACCCCCACCGATTTGAGGCGGTTCTTTCGATTCAGGGGTACCATGGGCATTTCGCGTGTCTGGATTTCACAGGAGGTGGGAGTTTTCGCGCGCGTTGTAATTTCGGAATAGCAAGGCGCGGGTTGAGATGGAGGGAGTTGTCGGAGCACAACGAGACAAAGATATATCTTAAATATTTCGGGCTAACAAGGCGCGGGTTGAAATTTCCGAACAAGCCTAACGTGTACTGTCCCAAATCAATGCGCCCTACAAATGTCATTCAAAACTTTGAATTCATGTTATGTTCAATTAAAATATTTCGCTACGTGTATAATGCATGCAACCTACTACTCAAATGAACGTTTTAGTGCATTCCAAACGTATATACTACCGCTTCAATATGAACTAAATTTGAATTTGTTTCTCTATTTGAATAAGATCTACAGTAATGATTGTTGTGAAGTCAAAGCATTTGAATTCGTTTCTCTGTTTTAATAAGATCTACAATCATCATTATTGTCAAGTTAAACCATCGTTTGTGTATTATCTTCACAGCACACCACATGATTAGTCTTGAGTTACATATGAACTATGTGTACTCCTATATGAACTCCAACTAGATTTTTTGTTTATTTTGATTTCAAATCACATTACATTTCTAGCTCTAGGTAGATCTTCATAATCTAAACCATGTCTCATATGTATAATGTGTTTATCACATTATGTATGGTGCCCCGCCCCCTACGCCTACAAGTATTTAGATGTGAGTTGCAAACACCACACATTACCACAAAATCAAATAAAATGTGAGAATGTTCGATATATAGTATTGTTTAGAATGTTTGATATTTAGTTGTAAGCTGCGAACACCACACATTATCACAAATTCAAATAAATTGTGAGATTGTTTGATGTATAGTATGGTTTAGATTGTTCGGCATTTAGTTGTGAGTTGCAAACGCCATGCATTATCACATTATGCTATAACATGTGCACAGCACGTGTATCACCGCTATATTCATGCGTGCAATGTTTAAAACACTATGATCTCCTATTCAAATATATGAATCCGCTTTCATATCAAATTATGATCTTTGTTAGTCTCTTACACCCACACAATCCTCTAACCTTTGTAGCTACCACTAACTTTCTCTCGTGCATGCACATGCCCTCCTCGCCCTCCCCCTCCCTCAGCATTCTATCCACCTGGCACATTCATTTTTTTCTTTAGGTCGTTCTCACATAGTCTCCACAACTTCTTTCCGACCCACACTGATCGATAAACCTCTCCAGCGGTGCCTGCCTACAACATAAAAACACACCTTCAATCTCCTCCTTTATGTGTCCTTGCCTCGTGTCTCTCATACGGTCAGACACACGTGTAAACTCTCACCCCTCTTTTCATCGCTCTCACAACCGCACACTCCTCCCCCTATCTAGCTAGTAGTTGGGCCTCTCGCACCACCTCCTAGCTCCATTCTCTCTGTCTATCCGTCTCGCTGGGCCTTATTTGCCTCTAACAAATGGACGTACACCGACCGATCTCTCGCTATACATATAGCTAGCTAGGTCCTTATAACTCGTTTTTACCCACACGTCAATCGATCTACCTCACTAGTTGTGTCTCTCCTTCCTCCGACAAACAACAATTGATCTACCGATCTAGTTAGGTTTGCTAACCAAACACATGGTTCCCCTTCATCATCCATGGATGCGTCCCGACAGATCTATCACGCACAGGCACACATAGAAACACATCCCCACTCTTATTGATAACATTGCAGTTCCACCCTCAGTTTGTCTAGTAGGCCTCTCCCACCATCTTCGAGAAGCAACTCCATCACCCATCTAGCACTCTACCCCTCTCCCTCCCTCTACCTCCCACTCTCCCTCCTTTCTCTCTCTCTGTCCCATCATATTTCCCGTCCTTCAGTTATGTATGGATGTCGACCTATCTCCCTCAAGACATAGTTGGGTCTCTCCTTCTCAACACACATACGAGTCGTTCTACCTCTATAGTTAGGCCTCTGCCTACCCCTCCCACCACCCCCT
>NC_057794.1:59765762-59776357 GCF_018294505.1 Triticum aestivum
ACTCACGAACACGGTTTGTATCTCTCACACACACCCCACGTAGGTGGGGGACGTGCACGAAGAGAAGAGGTGCATGCACAGCGCACGTACTCCCGTCTCTTTCCCAACCACACCCGCGCGGGTACACGGTGGAGCTCATTTCTGTATGAAAAAGGCAGCCCACGTGGTAATTTGGCACGTGTACTGGTTGTCCACTTGGTGGAGGGAGGATCGTCTACCACAGGTGAACAAACAAATTACGACTTGACGTGTTATGTTAAAAAAAGAGGCAAACCATGTGGGGCCTACCTTAGAGGCAAGGCTCTATACACTGGAGTACTTTTGATGTGTCCCATCAACTCGCAGAACAAGGAGAAGCTTGCTTAGTACGCCGTCTCCCCCGCCCACGGACGCGGTGGCTCGCGGGATGAGGTGAAGCTTGCTTACCATGCCTTACGCCCGCTCCCTCGCCCACGCGCGCGGTGGCTCGCAGCCCGAGGAGAAAATTTTACTACTCCCTCCGTTTACTCCTCGTCCCTACTACCTTGGTTACAGAGATTATACTATCATATTGTTTGGAATATATATGTCCTTTAGTAGATTTCAATATGAACTACTAGTACATACTCCAAACACTGATGTATATAGACGTATTTTAGAGTGCAGATTCACTCATTTTGCTCCGTACGTAGCACTCTCCCTTGCCCCTCGACCCTCGCCCACGTGGTGGATGTGCAGCAATTCATTCGGTCTCATATAGCCAGAACGATATATACTGCACTACCATTATTGCTCGACTTCCCGAAGAGGCGAAGAGCCAATCGCAAGGTTAATATCTTGGAGATGCCAAGCGCAAGGTTATAGGAGAACGAGTAGTAGGTGCCGCGTCATTTATAAATAAAGTTTTTTTTCTTCAGTGGAACATACGCAATATGATAGGTTCATATGGAGAGAAAAGGAAACCGCTCCACTATATACATAGTCAGGACGGGCCAGCCTACACGGTTGCTTGCTTGGGTTGCTCTCTTCACACTCTCTCGCACAAAACGACTGTGGCCACATCTCTAACATCCCGGCAGATCACGTCCGCTTGGGGAAGGGGTGGATGCTTAGTGTAGATGCGGTGGCCGTCGCCGACGGCGAAAAACCACTGTCGGCACATCCCGATCAGGGGTCCCCGCCGTTCTCTCTCACAAAGCCGGTGAGGTTGCCTTCGTCCCTTGCTCACTGCCGCGACATGGGCAGTTGCCGCCTCCCGCCGCCCTCCTCAAGGTTGAGCTACGTCCCTCAGGTACAACTCCCTTTACAGCCGGCTTGCACCACTGCTCCAGCTGCCCACATCACTCCCTGTGGATATTTCTCTTCTTCTTGGCCCCGCACATAACTCTACTGGCTTCTACGTACTGTATTTGTGATGAGTTTATGTCTCATCAGCTAGTCCCAGTAATCTTATTCTAATCACGCTTGTTCAATTTCTTTGCCACAGGGATGCTCATCTCGACTTTGGTGAAACTGCACAAAATGATCCGATGGTCGAAAGGTTGCAAACTTCATTTATTAGGAAGCTCGAACATTGCCAGCAAATTGAAGCCTGGTCTGGGTTCACGGTTCAAGGGCTAGGGATTGCATGGATCGTTTTTTTCTTTAGCTGCCTCTGTTCCAAAATAAGTGTCAACTTTAGTAGTAGTACAACTTTGTACCAAAGTTTGCACAAAGTTGAGAAACTTATTTTGGAATGGAGGGAGTACATATTTGCTATGATCTATCAATCATTGAGATGCAATAGCATGCATGTTAGTCTCCTTTGTATTTGATGAAATGTTGCAACGGGCAATCTTGGACGCAAGATACATGTAACAGAAGCTGGAAGCTTCATAGCATTGTACAAATTTATCTCGCTGATAAATTACAGTACGTACTATACTAGTACTTCCTCCGTTCCTAAATATAAGTCTTTGTAGAGATTTCACCATGAACCACATGCGGATCACTGAGCCTGCGTGTTTTCACTGCTCTTGCACGCCTCCGCTGTAAGAATGGAGAAAATTGTAATCTAGTAGGTATAGCTCCTTTCGCCGAAAGCGTGGGACATCCAGCAATCCTACGACCTCAGTAATAAAGACCAATGAGCCATCAAATCACATAGACCCAGCAGTAAGTTGGACTGACAAAGCGACCATCACTCTTGTGCCAGTGAGAGGTCGCGTCCGCTCTGCCCGGGCATGAATGCGGCACCAATTCTTTGGAGCGGTGTTGACCGTTTCGGGCAGGAAGCGCGCGCGGGCGATGGAGGGGCTTTGGGTGGGCCAGGCTGGTCAGGAGCGGCCGTGGCAGCTGTCCGCATGTCCCTACCGGACACGCCCGGAAACGAGAGGATGCACCAACTCTCGCGGCTAAAATCATACACTACACAATATCTCTCTGTAGGAGTAGGTCGATCTGTCGCTCTCTCTAACACACACATGGTGTTAAACACACACGCACACATGCACGCGCGCGCGCACACGCACGCACCTTGGTCCTGTTGCACCTTCTAACATGACTTATTACACCTAGACGGAGGGACTAGTAAGTATACGAGATACGGTGGCACACTGACTTAAGTCGAATACAAGTGCCCAAAATTTGTGTGCATGTTATAATAAGGATTCAGGAATGTATAAAAGGTTATTTCCCTCTCGTTGAACATAACGGGAGGGTTGTGTAGCTGGTTAGCCTGTTCGCTCATCAAACTTGAGATCTCGGGTTCGATAACTACACTTGAACATAATTTGTGCCAGGAGGATTCTTTGATTGGTCAAAATGTTTTCTAGGGTTTGCATGCTTCACACTCTCTCTCTCCAGTATATATATACATGCTGGAGCCTCAGCGCTTGTAGTTGCTCTCTTCACACTCTCTCGCCCTCCCCCGCTGGAGCCTCAGCGCTTGTAGTTGCTCTCTTCACACTCTCTCGCCCTCTCTAGATCTAAACAAGACTTCGTTGGCCTCTCTCTCCCCTCACTGCTGCTCAAAGAGCCGGCAGGATCCGTCCGCCGGGAAGGGAAAGGAGGCTTAACGCTGTCGCCGTCGGCGAGGGACTACCGGCGCAACTGTTCACTTTCCACCCAGCGGCGGCGCGGGAGGGCCTCCGACCCCTTCTTCTTTGTCGTTGTCCCGTCGCCCGCTGAACCACTCCCCAAGAACCTTAAGGTATAATTTACTTACTCCACATGCATTGCTCTAGCTGCATGTATACCATGAATCTAGGACGCGGTTCAAAGAGGAAAGGAGTGGGAAAAGTTGTATATAGCATGAATCTCAGACGTGGTTCAAAGAGGAAATGAAGGGGGAAAGTTGTATAGCATTAATCTAGGACGTGGTTCAAAGAGGAAAGGAATGGGGGAAAGTAGTGGGGAAAGTTGTATCGCATAAATCTAGGACGTGGTTCAAAAAGGAAAGGAAGGGGCGAAAGTACTAGTTCAAAAAGGAAAGGAAGGGACAAGGCTGTAGAGTTTGAGCAGGACTAGATTTGTTGTGCTCACATAGGGAAAGGCGTCTGATAACAAAACTGGGACCAACATGGACTGACACGGAGTTTTTTTAGTCCCTACACCAAAATGTCCCAGTAAACAAACACCCTCTAATAATGCCGCTGCAAAATTGATGCAATGCCACAGTTAAAAGCAAATTACATGTTTAACGAATTTTATTGTTAATATAATCTCTATGTTAATATTAATCAATGCCACCGTTTGAGAAATGCTATTGTCTTGCTTTCTTTCCCATTTAGATAAGGTAGATGCTTATTTTTGTTGGCTTCTGTGTCATCCAGCGTTATTGACCACTAATTGTTTCCTTTGCACCTTTGTATAAACAGGGTTATCTGCTTCACCTCGTTGCCATTGTGACCTTTTGTTTTAAGAGTGTTTTGTGCAGTTCAACCAAAATGTCACACTGACAATGTTGCTTGATTGCTTGATCTTAGTGGAACTGCACAAGAGGAGATCTTACTTCCTATCCGTTAAGGCGAATTTCGTTTAGAACTTCTTCTTGTGAGTTGTTTGAATTCCGCATCATGAGAGGTCAGTACTAGCCTTCTTTCACATGATTCTGCAGTGCGCATTCATATGTTGTGCTACTTGTACGATAATGTTGCTTGATTTTAGTGAACTGCACAAATGGAGACAAGACTTCCAATCTGTATGTGCACTGTAATATCCCATTGAGGTAAGATAAGGATATTTCACAACTGCTGGCCTGTATTTTGCCACTTCCATCAGAAAATTAAGTTTAGTACTATACTTGTGCTCCCTAATTGACATGCCAAATCTTACATTGAAGGCGAAGCTTGTTTGTTATTGAACCAAGTGATGAAGGGGAAGAACAAGGGGAAGAAAAACAAAAATTAACTCCCGGTGCTGTAATGAAGCACTGGAACTGTGATGGCACAAGTAATGATATAGTTTTGCATCTTAATTTATTGCTATGGCTGGAACGAGCAATTGTTTTGCCACTGATTTGATGCTACTCTTAATGTAATATGTAATTATCTCTACTTGTGCAAACAGGGATCTTCTTTGAAGATACCATATATTTTAGTGGAACTGCACAAGAAGATGTTGGGAACATTAAACTAATCGAGGAGTATATAGTAAGCTTGGCCACCACCGTAGATGCTTCATATGTATGCTCTACACAATAAGCCTCCTGACAAAGGTTGGTACTCGCCCACTGATTTCATCCATATGATTGAGCTTTGTCATCTCTATTGGTGTTGTGCTACTGTTTAGATACTGTCATGAAAAAGTGGTATTGTCCTTGAGAAGTGCTTCATCTGTGTTGTTCTAAATATTTCCTTTCCTTTTTTCGAGCAAACGGTGATGCTAGCATTTAGTAGTCCTCTTGTCGTTGCACAACAGGATCATCTTCCTCTGAAGAATAATATGGAGTACGTGAAGTGACTAGTTCCGATTATGCCAGGATGAAGAAGCCCTGTCTATATTATCATCAGAATGAGCAGTTGAAGGATGGTTACATTACTCCCCACAAGACCAAACTAACTTCAGCTCAGAAGGACTATCAAAATCTCCATTTTTTGCTGTTGTTCTAGGATTCTTTTTGGTGACTTCCATTTTTTCTAAAAGTGTGCTCTACATGGACCATGTATGTGCCTGTTGAAACTGTCAATTCATAGTACAGTTTGCTCTATACTAATCACTTTTTTGTATTTGTGCAAATAGGGGTGCTCAGCTTGATTTCAATGGGAACTGCACAAAATGTTCATGAATACATCGAATCATTCATTTCCACCACAAGAAAGGAGGTGCCGATAAGTTCAAGGCATTGCAACATATAAGGGCGAAATCATACAAGCTACGCGCGAATTTGGTTGATTTTGGTGGAACTGCACAAAAAGAACAGCTGGTTTATTTAGCACGAGGTGCCATGTCAATGCCGGAACTGATGGCAAACCCTGTACATTCCACAATCGCAGGCATTTGATATTTTGGAATGGGACAACCTTGTCAAATTTTGCTCATTGATTTTAGCAAGACATGCGTTTGATATTTTCAAATGGGACGCCCTTTGCTGTCAGCAGAATCGATCAATTTTTTATTTATTCTTTAGTTGTGAAGTAAATATTGCCTCTGACATGTGAGTCGCTGAGATGCATAATCATCGATTGTTTTGAATGTTCTCTATGGATTGCCAAGCCTGTGTGTTTGATTGCAATGTACAGAAACGCTAAAAAGCTGCTCAAACTCTTTGTACTCCTTCTATTCCTTTTTACTTCACATTGTGTAAGTGCATACTTTTTTGTATAAGATTGGTCAAAGTAGAGAAACTTTAACTGCAGACAAAACTTGTATGCAGACTAGAAAGGACCGGAGGGAGTACATGTGAAACTACTACAAACGAGGTGATCACCTGGGAATAATGCTAGTACGTATTGTTTTGCATGTTCATCATGCCAGTGATACAGGAATTCAAACTAATCGAAATAAATTCATTCATACACGGCGGGATTTCATATAAACATGCCGGATTTCATTACATTTCAACTATAAAGGGGTGCGCTGGATGTATAATTAATTAACCGGCCTAGCTTGTCATAGCGATTAGGGCAACTAGAAGCCCAATGACCAGGATCACCACATGACAAACACCTTTCTTCTTGTCATTCTTCTTCTTGAAATTCGTGTGTTGCACAGCCTTGTTCTTCCCATCAAACTTTGCTTTACCATCAAACTTGCCCTTGTTCTTGAACTTGTGGGGCTGGAAGTTTTTCTGTACCATATTGGCACTAGATCCTCCCTCAATTCCTCAAGCATGTGTGTCCTTTGCTCTCGCCTTTTCTTCCACATCAAGAGTGCCAATGAGATCCACGAAGGAGGAAGCTTGGTGACAAAGGAGGTATGATTAATTAACCGAAGCTACCCACCTGTGTCCCGCTAAGCCGAACAGAAGTTTCAGTGACTTAACTGCAGGTGCAGTTGCGTAACTGACATGTGGCCTATTGGGCCCACGTGTCAGTCAGCCAACTACACCAGCAGTTAAGTAGAAGCAGCGTTATTCTCCAGTAGAACTCCCCGACTCCACGTCACCGCCAAGAAGCTAATCGGCCGTCAATGGTCAACCCGCCTAGCTTGGCTTCAACAGGAGGGTAGCAGCGGTGGCCTTACTTGGACCCGAGCGGCGGCGACCTACCGTGTTCTACTCTTCCTCGTTTTCTGTGTGGCGTGGCCTCGTTGGCAGCGGGGCGGGGCCTCGGCGGAGCCGGCGATGTCCTCTGTCTCGTTGCCGGTGGGCGGCGCCTCAGCGGAGCGGTGGAAATCCTCCCCCGCGTTGCTGGCAGGGTGGGGCCTCGGTTGACCTGGCGATGTCCTCTGCCTCCTTGTTGGCGGGGCGGGGCCTTGGCGGAGCCGGCAGTGTCCTCTGCCTCGTTGTTGGCGCCGTGGGGCCTCGGCGGAGCAGGGCCTCGTCAATGCCAGCGGAGCGGGGACTCGTCGGAGCCGGCATTGTCCTCTGCCTCGTCCTCGGTCTCGCCAAACAGCACCTCGCCCGCTTCATCGCCCTCTTTGCTAGCCTCTTTGTAGGCGGCCGCAGCCTCAGACACCCGCATGCTGTACCGCCAGCGCTCGAGGCGGCCCTTGCGGGCGGAGCGGTATGAGTCGAGCAGCGCCTCCTGCTCCGCCCGCTCCACGGTGATCTGCTCCTCCGCCTGCAGGTGCTCCTGGAGGAGATGGTGGTTGTAGGCGGCGTCGGCCTGCGCCTCCCGGAACTGCTCCTGACGCATCTGCCTCACACTGTCCATATATTGGGCATGGGCCTCGCCGATGGTCATGGTTCAATGCACCGGCGAGGATGGCGCGGAGGAGGGGGTTGGCGCCGGATCATCGACTACCATGTTCTCCATTGGGACGTCGTCGTCCTCCGGTTGCCTGCCGGCCAGCCGGTCAGCAGCAATGGCTGCCATCTCCTTGTGGTCCGTTGTCCGCCCGTCCAGAAAAGTGCTGGAGTGCGAGGAAGCCATGGTGGGCAGTAGTGGTGACAGGAGAAAGGGAACAGATGCGGATGACTGCGGTTATGGCCGGCGCATCAGTTTATATAGCAATGGTGGGCGGGCGGAGGGACGGATGTGTGGCGCCGGAGTAGCCACCTCGGCAACCGCGTATCATTAATGTGGGCGGCAGATGGACGGACGGACGGCACTTGTGTCATTTGAAGGCGGAGCAATCGCCTGCACCGGGAAGCAGGGCGGGCGGCGCTGACTGTTTCGGGCGGAAAGCGCGCGCAGGCGAGGAGATGACTTTACTTGGAGAGGATGACAATGGGGACCCACCAGGTCCATAGCCTCACATACGCAAGTGCCTCCTTATTATATATATATATATGTATAAAACTATACTCCCTCCGTCTAGGTGAATAAGTCGTATTAGAAGGTGCATCACGACCTAGGTGCAAGCAGATTGGTGGAAAAGAAGAATATTTCTCTCTTCTAAACACAACATTTAATCACAGCAGTTAAGAGGATGCCTTATTAGCTACCCATGCATGCCATCGTAATTCATAGCATGCAAAGCGCTTTTATTTCTTGCCTGATAACCGCATGGACGTGCCGCATGCATTGGTCCTTGCCCGAGCAAAAAAAGGGGAGGAAAGGGGTTTCCACGGGAGACAACAAGACAGAGGTGGAAGCGCTCGCTGGAGTAATTTATTTTTCTTCCCCCTGGTTTCCTGACATCACGGTCCCACACCATTGTCAACCTATGTAGTAGTCAATAAACGAGAGAATTGCACAAGAAGCGGCCGACGGCTGGGACCAAGCAGCTCGAGCAGTATTTCTGTTTTTGAGGTGTGAGCACTGTAGAGTTTTTCGATGTATAACCCAGATATTAATTTTTCTCCTCTGAACAACAACGAAAACATCGTTGCAGGTATTAACTGGGCGGGCTGTGGCCCGTCTAGCCCAGGCCAGATATCCATCCTAGATATTAATTTTTTTCAAGCTGAAAATGGCTAGCCTAGCTATACTTTTTTTAGGAATACCCAGGCAAGGTCAAGTTGTTATTCTCCGCCCCGCTGGGCTGCAAATCTTTCCTAGGAGGGATGGATTAGGCTTAATAATAAAATGGGCTTTAAGAAATAATAAATGGGATGTAATTATAAAAACTGGGTAGTAACTATAAAAAACTGCACCAACACGTGATTACTTTATAAAATATTATTTTTGAATATTGAAAATTTTAATTTCATTAATTGTTGCGAGCGTAATGTTTCGTTGGATTTTTACGTAATATAAATTTATTTAATCTGACTAGAAATTTCGGGATAAAAATATTTCGGATCCCATCAAAATGTGGGAAATTTTATTGAATTCTGTTTTAAACGGTTGGTTGAAACGGGCTGTACTTTTAACAAACTGTAAATGGGCTGTAGTAAATTCCATTAGAATTCAAAAATGAGCTACACATTCTTACAAATCTCAAATGGGTTATAAGTTCTCTGCCACACACTTCTGGCCTTACTAAGTTGACGTGTCCCCTAAAAAGCAGAGTTGACGCGTATGCAAGGCTTTGTCAACTTATAGTCAACACACGGTTCTAGCAGCAGTGGCCGTTGGATGTCCATCCAACGGATGCCGTGCTTCTTCTTCAATCTCGGATATTCTAGCTTCACCCATCCAAAAAATGATTCCTCCCCCTGACATCTGGGGCGCACTGTTTCAGAAGCTGAACTGTGGGCCTACTAAGTTGACGTACCAAGGGCTTTCTCAACTTAGTCAATATAAATGATTCTAGCTGCAGTGACCATACGATGTCCATCCAACGGCCGTAGTGCTTCTTCAACCTCTGGTCTTCTTGCTCCAGCCGCCCAAAGCAGCGCCGTTCGTGCCGCCTGCTCCTGCCTCCCGTGGCCGGCTGTGCTGCCGCGGAGGCCTCACCGCCCCCTACTATTCCCACCACTAGCCAGGCCCTGCGGCGACGGCAGCCTCACACCGCAGCCGAACGAGTGAACCCTCATACTCCTCTCCGCGTGGGCATCCACTGCCGCGTCTTCACCGGCTCCGCGTCGTCCCCTTCCTAGGCCTCGCCGTCGTCCACCGCCCTGGTGCTCTCGGCGCAGCGTGGTCAACGTGCTCAAGGAACGACTTCCATCGGACATGGACTGTACGTGGAGAGGCTGACAGCTGGGTTCACGGCGGCAGCAAGGAAGTACCTCCTTTTACATGGAAAATAATGATTCCTCCACCTGACAGCAGGGACCCACCGGACGGGCCACCGTATTTCGCGAAAAAACGTTTCCCCCCTGACTGCTGGGACCCACCAGCTACACCTTCGCATGCAAGGAAGTCCGTCTGGGCAAAAAAACGATTCGCCCCCCTGACTGCTAGGACCCACCAGCTACATCTTCGCACGCAAGGAAGTGCGTCCGGGCAAAAAAAGAAAACCAAAACGATTCGCCCCCCTGACTGCTGGGACCCACCAGCTACATCTTCGCACAAGGAAGTGTGTCCGGGCAAAAAAACGTTTCGCCCCCTGACTGCTGGGACCCACCAGCTACATCTTCGCAGGCAAGGAAGTGCCTGACAGTCGGGACCCACCTGGTCGAAGCGTACGTAGCGTTGTCATTCTGGTCATGAACGTGTACGTATATACTGGTCGATGTAGAGGCACGCACGTGTCGTAGTAGAGGCGCGCACGTAGCATGTACACATACGTACAGCAGCCATGGTGCAAGAAAGAAAATATGGCCACGTATGTGTACATACGGGCGGGGTCTCGAACGCCTACTCGCGCATACGTACGGCGAGGGCTCGTGTACATGGCTGGGTCGGAACGAAGAAATAGCGTCGTCGTCGTGTTCATGGGTCGGAACAGAAAGCGTGGTCGTGTTCATCGGGAGGGCTTGGACGGAAGAGGCGATGGAAACGAGGCCTGGCGTACCACACAACGGAGGAAACGGACCTCCTACAGTCGAAACGGGGGTCCTGTTGATTGGGAGGGGTGTGGCGTACCGCAAAACGAAGGAAACGGACCTCCTACGGTCAAAACGGGGGTCCTTTTGATCGGGAGGGGTGTGGCGTACCGCAAAACAGAGGAAACGGACCTCCTACGGTCAAAACGGGGGTCCT
>NC_057794.1:59777223-59779956 GCF_018294505.1 Triticum aestivum
TCCCATCGATCGGCTTCAGTTAGCAGCAGTAGCCAAGGAATCGCTCGATCGGGTTCAGTTAACAGCCATCGATCGTTCGCCCGGGTTCAGTAACGCGTAGCCTGCAGTGCAATCGCTCGGGTTCAGTTAGAGCCCAACACCTCACTCGGATTCAGTTAGAGCCAATGCCTCGCACACACGCGCACGTGTACGAGAGAAATGTGCATCGTTCGGCCCCCGACCTCCCACCGTAATCGGGAACTCCCCGAAATTTTCCTCCCCCTCGCTTCTACCATGGTTTTTTCCGTCATGGACGGCCCAAAGAATGTCATGCAGCTGCGTCTCCGGCCCGCCCAGGACGAAAAGCCCATTTTCTGTCATGATTTTTTGTCATGGAAGTAGGAGCCCACCACATCTATGATGATACCGGGTTTTGTCACAATTATCGTCATAGAAGTGTCATATGTATGACAAAAAAATTTTGTTCGGCCCAAAATGTCACGGATGTGTCTTTTTTGTAGTGTAGCTAGCAGGAGCCGTCAAGACATGCTCCGACTGAAGCAGCTCGGTGGAAGCCACGCTGCTTCTCCGCTGAGATGGCGGGATAGCTTCGGGGGTAGTTTCGGCAGGTCGCTTGCTGCGAGCTACTTCTCGTTCCTCTAGCGCTTGAACCCTTTCGTGCAGCGTCTGAATTTGGGCATGCTCCACTTTTTTCCTCCTCTCCTGGCATTTGTAACCGCCTGCGTATGGAAAACCAACATTCCACGGAACGGAGCCTGGCGTGCCTCGTGTCCGTCCAGGGTGCTCAGGATTCCCGAGGGCCATTGTGAGCTCGTCGTTCTCTCTGTCTGGAACAAACGTCCCTTGCTGTGCTGCATCGATATAGTGCTTTAGCTTCTTGACTGGTATGTTCATTTGCTCGTCCGTCCAAATGCATTTCCCTGATACAGGGTCTAAGGTTCCGCCAGCCCCGAAGAACCAAGTCCGGCAACTGTCTAGCCAGTTCATTGTCTCTGGTTCGATCCCTTTATCAAGCAGATCATTCTCAGCCTTGGCCCACTTAGGCCGGGCTTTGAGGTAGCCACCTGACCCCGTGCGATGGTGAAGCTTCTTCTTTGCAGCATTTTTCTTGTTTTTCGCCGACATCTTCTTACTCTTTTCCAATGTCTTGTAGGCCACAAATGCGGGCCAGTGATCTCTAATCTTCTCATATCTGCCGATGAATTCTGGTGTCTCTTCTTTGTCGACAAACGTTTTCAGCTCATTCTTCCACCTCCTGAATAGGTCTGCCATCTTCTTAAGAGCATGAGACTTGATTAATTGCTCTTTAACTGGCTTCTCCGGATCCTCCTCTGGCGGTAGGGTGAAATTTGCCTTCAGCTCAGTCCAAAGATCATCTTTCTGCATATCATTGACATAAGACACCTCAGGGTCTTCGTTCTTAGGCTTACACCATTGCTGGATGCTGATCGAGATCTTGTCCCTAACAAGAACCCCGCACTGAGCAGCAAATGCTTCCTTTGTCCGGATGGGTTCAATCGGCATGCCATCGCGTGCGATTTCTGTGATCTCAAACCTTTCATCCGAGCGCAACTTTTTCTTCGGGCCTCGTCTCTTTACCGAAGTTGTGCTCATTTGGATGGCTAGAAAAAAGAAGAATTAGACGAGAGTTAATTAATATATGTACATACCAAAACAATGAATGCATCAATTAGCTAGTCATCACAGGCTTAACTAATATATTTACCTGGCCGGACTCTGTTCGGTCATCGGAGCCGTCACCACGGGCTCCGTCTTGCACCAGCATTGGGTCACCGGAGCCATCATAATCATGTCTTTCCTCCTCCACTCTTCGATCACCGTAGCCTGCTTCTTCTTCACCCTGTTCTGCTTCCAGACCATCATTGTTGTTAAGATACTACATGACATCACCTCCGGCTAAGATTATGTCCCCCAACACCTGTTCTTGTTCCTCGTCTCGTCCGAACTCCATTGTTTCTGCAAATATTACAACATGGCAATTATTACACAAACATGACAGCATGTGGATATATTAGTGGCAAACGTAGACCTAGCTTATTCCGGGTTTGGGGTGGCCTCAGCAACGCTTCAAGGGTAGGGGCGCGGCGGGAGGGGGTAGGAGACCGACATCGTTTTTTTCTAGGGTTTGGGTGTCCTCGAGAGTTTTGGTCGAGCGAGAGGGCCGGGGGTGCTCCCGTGGTATAAGTTATCACGATCGAAGTTATCCGGGAGGGGGTTATATCGACAACGACGACATACATACATGGGAAAATAATGTTATCGGGGAGGGGGTAAGTCGAACCCCCCCCCCCTCGTGTTGAAGTTATCGGGACACGGGGTATATCGACAACGACATATCCGATAAAAAAATAAGAAGACGAAGAAGAAATAAAAAGAGGAGAAGAAGATATTAATAGAGGAGAAGATTGAAGAAAAAAAAGAAGAAAAAAAAGAGGAGAAGAAGAAAGGAATAGAGGAGAAGAAGAAAAAATAGAATATTTTATTTTCTCTTCTTCTCCTCTATTCCTTTCTTCTTTTCCTTTTCTTTTTCTTCTTTTTTCTTCTTCTTATTTATTTCTCCTCTTCTTCCTCTCCTCTTCTTCTCCTTTCTTCCTCTTCTTATTTTCCTTTTTCCTCTCATTCTTTTTCTTCTTCTTCCTTTCCTAGCTAGATATATAAAACTTTTCTAAAAATGTAACTTTTGCATACATACATGGGAAAATAATATTATCG
>NC_057794.1:59780292-59780805 GCF_018294505.1 Triticum aestivum
ATGAAGAAGAAATAAAAAGAGGAGAAGAAGAAAGGAATAGAGGAGAAGATCGAAGAAAAAAAGAAGAAAAAAAAAGAGGAGAAGAAGAAAGGAATAGAGAGGAGAAGAAGAAAAAATAGAATTTTTTTCTATTTTTTCTTCTTCTCCTCTATTCCTTTCTTCTTCTCCTCTTCCTTTTCTTCCTCTCCTCTTCTTCTCCTCTTCCTTTTCTTCCTCTCCTCTTCTTCTCCTTTTTCCTCTTCTTATTTTCCTTTTTTCTCTCCTAAATATATAAAACTTTTCTAAAAATGAAACTAACCTAAAATGTACTAAATCAGAGAACATATATAGATAATCCTTTTCTAAATATATAAATCTAACTTTTTTGCATATATGAACATATATACACAGAGAACATACAAACATATATACATTTTTATAAAAAAGCAAAATACAAATCATCATATATATGAAAAAAAAATCTGAAAAGAAGCAACATACACAATACATATACTCACATATATACATATATAT
>NC_057794.1:59780815-59781757 GCF_018294505.1 Triticum aestivum
GCGACGACGGGGGCGCGCAGGTCGGGGCGCGCGACGCGCGTCGGGGCAGGGCGGTGATCGGTGACGGCGTCGGGCGAGGGCACGGGCGACGGCGAGTGGGCGGCGATGGCGACCTCGGGCGGCTAGGGGAGGCGACGGCGACGTCGGGGCAGGGGCAGGGGCCGGCGTCGAGGAGCAGAGCAGCAGCCTGGCGGCGTTGGAGAGAAGAATGGCGGGTGGGGGAATTTCCTAAATGTTTGGTTATATAGAAAAGGCTTTGGTCCCGGTTCGTGGCATCAACCGGGACCAATGCCCCCCTTTAGTCCAGCACCAACCGGGACTAAAGGGTGGTATTGGTCCCGGTTTGTGCCACCAACCGGGACCAAAGGCAGCCTTTCATCCCGGTTAGAGCCACGAACCGGGACCAATGGCCTTGTGTTGGAACTGGCGCGGTCCGGTGGGATGTTTAGTCCCACCTCGCTAGCCGAGAGGCTTCGACAGTGGTTTATAAGCGTTGCTGTGCTGACCACTTCGAGCTCCTCTCAAATGCAGGCTTACGGGCCTAAAGTCACTTTATCTGCCTATGGGCCTACTGGGCCTCCTGCGGGCCTGAATCCTGGCCCATGGTAGGGTTTCTAGTCGTATTCAGGTCATGGGGGCCCAGTAGGAGGCACTTTTTTGTTTTCTTTGTTGTTCTATTTATTTTATTTTGTTTCTACTTACAACAAAATACTTAATGTTGCTATTTTTCCAGTTTTTTGTTTTGTTTTTTGCATTATTTGTTTTCTTTTGTTTCTTGCTTTATTTTTTAATTCTTTTTGCTTTTAGGTCACAAAAATTATGAACTTTTTGTTAGTGCCATTAGTTTTCAAATTTGAATAGTTAAAATTTGAATTCTTTGAAATTTGTGTGAATCACAAGTTTGTGATTAACTTTACTATAAAAATAGTTTTTTCTATTGTT
>NC_057794.1:59781968-59787030 GCF_018294505.1 Triticum aestivum
TGCTTTTAGGTCAGCAAAATTATAAACTTTCTGTTAGTGCCATTAGTTTTGGAAAAATTATAAACTTTTTGTTAGTGCCATTAGTTTTCAAATTTGAATAGTGAAAATTTGAATTCTTTGAAATTTGTGTGAATCACAAGTTTGTGATTAACTTTACTATAAAAATAGTTTTTTTCCAGTTTTGTGTTTTGTTTTTTGCATTATTTATTTTCTTTTGTTTTTTGCTTTGTTTTTTAATTCTTTTTGCTTTTAGGTCAGAAAAATTATAAACTTCCTGTTAGTGCCATTAGTTTTAGAAAAATTATAAACTTTCTGTTAGTGTCATTAGTTTTCAAATTTGAATAGTTAAAATTTGAATAATGGTATTACGAGGGCCGAATCATAAGACATTAAAGCATTTCAAATGAATTCTGAAAAAGTTGAAAGTTGGCATGGTATCATAATTTCACCCACATAGCATGTGCATATACAAAACGGACAATGGTATCATACTCGTGTGTTACAAAGTTGACATGGTATCATCATAATAGTTGCGGGAGAAAGTCTTCACTTTTTCTTCGCTTGTGTCATTTGCTTATTGCGCCGTAACCATGGATAATCTTCATCATATATCAAGATGCTTGGGTCGGCCTTGACTTTGAAGGGAGGAATTTCATGAAACTTTTCATAATCTTCAGACATGTCTGTCTTGCCCTCCACTCCCACGATGTCCCTTTTTCCTGAAAGAAATATGTGGCGCTTTGGTTCATCGTATGATATATTCGCTTCCTTATCTTTTCTTTTTCTCAGTTTGGTAGACATGTCCTTCAAATAGATAACCTGTGCCACATCATTGGCTAGGACGAATGGTTCGTCTGCATACGCAAGATTGTTGAGATCCACTGTTGCTATTCCGTACTGTGGGTCTACCTGTACCCCGCCTCCTGACAGATTGACCCATTTGCACTTAAACAAAGGGACCTTAAAATCATGTCCGTAGTCAAGTTCCCATATGTCCACTATGTAACCATAATATGTGTCATTTCCCCTCTCGGTTGCTGCATCAAAGCGGACACCGCTGTTTTGGTTGGTGCTCTTTTGATCTTGGACGATCGTGTAAAATGTATTCCCATTTATCTCGTATCCTTTGTAAGTCAATACAGTCAAAGATGGTCCCCTGGACAACAAGTATAGCTCATCACAAACAGTGTTGTCACCTCTGAGACGTGTTTCCAACCAACTGCTGAAAGTCCTGATGTGTTCACATGTAATCCAGTCGTCGCACTGCTCCGGGTGTTTGGAGCGCAGACTGTTCTTGTGTTCATCTACATATGGGGTCACCAAGGTAGAGTTCTGTAGAACTGTGTAGTTTGCTTGAGACCAAGAATATTCGTCCCTGCATATTATTGAGGCCCCTCCTAGCGTGCCTTTTCTAGTCAGTCTCCCCTCATACCGCGATTTAGGAAGACCTATCTTCTTAAGGCCAGGAATGAAGTCAACACAAAATCCAATGACATCCTCTGTTTGATGGCCCATGGAGATGCTTCCTTCTGGCCTAGCACGGTTACGGACATATTTCTTTAGGACTCCCATGAATTCTCAAAGCGGAACATATTGTGTAGAAATACGAGCCCTAGAATGACAATCTCGTCGACTAGATGAACTAGGACGTGCGTCATGATATTGAAGAAGGATGGTGGGAACACTAGCTCGAAACTGACAAGACATTGCGCCACATCACTCCTTAGCCTTGGTATGATTTCTGGATCGATCACCTTCTGAGAGATTGCATTGAGGAATGCACATAGCTTCACAATGGCTAATCGGACGTTTTCTGGTAGAAGCCCCCTCAATGCAACCGGAAGCAATTGCGTCATAATCACGTGGAAGTCATGAGACTTTAGGTTCTGGAACTTTTTCTCTGGCATATTTATGATTCCCTTTATATTCGACGAGAAGCCAGTCGTGACCTTCATACTGAGCAGGCATTCAAAGAAGATTTATTTCTCTTCTTTCGTAAGAGCGTAGCTGGCAGGATCTTTATACTGCTTCGGAGGCATGCCGTCTTTTTCGTGCAAACGTTGCAGGTCCTCCCGTGCCTCAGGTGTATCTTTTGTCTTCCCATACACGCCCAAGAAGTCTAGCAGGTTCACGCAAAGGTTCTTCGTCACGTGCATCACGTCGATTGAAGATCGGACCTCTAGGTCTTTCCAGTAGGGTAGGTCCCAAAATATAGATTTCTTTTTCCACATGGGTGCGTGTCCCTCAGCGTCATTCGGAACAGCTAGTCCGCTGGGACCCTTTCCAAAGATTACGTGTAAATCATTGACCATAGCAAGTACGTGATCACCGGTACGTATGGCGGGCTTCTTCCGGTGATCTGCCTCGCCTTTGAAATGCTTGCCTTTCTTTCGACATTGATGGTTGGTCGGAAGAAATCGACGATGGCCCAGGTACACATTCTTCCTGCATTTTTCCAGGTATATACTTTCAGTTTCTTCTAAACAGTGCGTGCATGCGTGGTATCCCTTGTTTGTCTGTCCTGAAAGGTTACTGAGAGCGGGCCAATCATTGATGGTTACAAACAGCAACGCGTGGAGGTTAAATTCCTCCTGTTTGTGCTCATCCCACGTATGTACATTGTTTCCATTCCACAGTTGTAAAAGTTCTTCAACTAATGGCCTTAGGAACACATCAATGTCGTTGCCGGGTTTCTTAGGGCCTTGGATGAGAATTGGCATCATAATGAACTTCCGCTTCATGCACATCCAAGGAGGAAGGTTATACATAGAGTCACAGGCTAGGTGCTGTGATTGCTGCTCTGCTCCCCGAAAGGATTAATGCCATCCGCGCTTAAACCAAACCATACGTTCCTTGGGTCACTTGCAAACTCAGGCCAGTACTTTCTCTCGATTTTTCTTCACTGCGACCCGTCAGCGGGTGCTCTCAACTTCCCGTCTTTCTTACGGTCCTCACTATGCCATCGCATCAACTTGGCATGCTCTTCGTTTCTGAACAGACATTTCAACCGTGGTATTATAGGAGCATACCACATCACCTTCGCAGGAACCCTCTTCCTGTGAGGCTCGCCGTCAACATCACCAGGGTCATCTCGTCTGATCTTATACCGCAATGCATCGCATACCGGGCATGCGTTCAGATCCTTGTACGCACCGCGGTAGAGGATGCGGTCATTAGGGCATGCATGTATCTTCTGCACCTCCAATCCTAGAGGGCATACGGCCTTCTTTGCTGCGTATGTACTGTCGGGCAATTCGTTATCCTTTGGAAGCTTCTTCTTCAATATTTTTAGTAGCTTCTCAAATCCTTTGTCAGGCACAGCATTCTCTGCCTTCCACTGCAGCAATTCCAGTACAGTACCGAGCTTTGTGTTGCCATCTTCGCAATTGGGGTACAGCCCTTTTTTGTGATCCTCTAACATGTGATCGAACTCCAGCTTCTCCTTTTGACTTTCGCATTGCGTCCTTGCATCGACAATGACCCGGCGGAGATCATCATCATCGGGCACATCGTCTGGTTTCTCATGATCTTCAGCAGCTTCCCGCGTTGCAGCATCATTGGGCACATCGTCTGGTTCATCTTGATCTTCAGCAGCTTTCCCCGTTGCAGCATCACCGTATTCAGGGGGCACATACTTGTCATCGTCCTCTTCTTCTTCGGTGTCTTCCATCATAACCCCTATTTCTCCATGCCTCGTCCAAACATTATAGTGTGGCATGAAACCATTGTAAAGCAGGTGGGTGTGAAGGATTTTCCGGTCAGAGTAAGACTTCGTATTCCCACATTTAGGGCATGGACAGCACATAAAACCATTCTGCTTGTCTGCCTCGGTCACTTCGAGAAAATCATGCACGCCCTTAATGTACTCGGAGGTGTGTCTTTCACCGTACATCCATTGCCGGTTCATCTGCGTGCATTATATATAATTAAGTGTGTCAAAAACCATTACAGAACATCATGAATAGATAATTAAGTGACCAAATTAATAGAAGTTCATCATCACATTAAAACCAAAGTACATACATAGTTCTCATCTAACAACATATAGCTCTCCAGAGCATCTAATTAATTAAACCATACATTGAAACTATGTAAAACATTTCAATGCGAAAACAAATGCGATCATAATCGCAACCAAGGTAACAATTGATCCAACGGCATAATGATACCAAGCCTCGGTATGAATGGCATATTTTCTAATCTTTCTCATCTTCAACCGCATTGCATCCATCTTGATCTTGTGATCATCGACAACATCCGCAACATGCAACTCCAATATCATCTTCTTCTCCTCAATTTTTTTTATTTTTTCCTTCAAGTAATTGTTTTCTTCTTCAACTAAATTTAACCTCTCGACAATAGGGTCGGTTGGAATTTCCGGTTCAACTACCTCCTAGATAAATAAAATCTATGTCATGTTGGTCGGCATAATTGTCATAAACATTAAATGAACCAAATAGTTATAAAAAGATAATATATACCACATCCAAATCATAGCCAGGACGAGGGCCGACGGGGGCGGATACCAAAACCATCGCACTATATAATAACAAGCAATAATAAAAGTAAGAAAAATAGAAAAGTATCTATCTAAAGTAAGAATTTTTTTTCTTTTAGAAAGAAGATAAGAACAAGAGGCTCACCACGGTGGTGCCCGCGACGAGATCGGTGCGGGCGATCGACGGCGGTGAAGACGGGAATGGGACGTGACGGGCCGCAAAACCTAGACAAATCTCGAGGAAAATGGAGTTTTGAGGTCGAGCTCCGAGAGGAGAAAGCTTAACTAGTGTGGCTCGGGCATTTCATCGAACACCTCATGTGCATAGGAGGTGAGCTAGAGCACCACAAAGCTCTCCCCTCGCCGGCCAGAGAAAAACAGAGCACTGGGGTGCTCTGCTCGCGGGCGAGGGGTATATATAGGCACCTCATTGGTTCCGGTTCGTGGCATGAACCGGGACTAAAGGAAAGCATGTGGTCCCGGTTCAAGCCACCATCCGGGACCAATGGTGGTGGGCCAGGAGCGAGGACCATTGGTCCCGGTTCGTCCCACCAACCGGGACTA
>NC_057794.1:59787347-59807489 GCF_018294505.1 Triticum aestivum
CGCCCCCGGCAGGCACCTGGCCTCACGAACCGGGACCAATGCCCCCATGGGTCCCGGTTCTGGACTGAACCGGGACTAATGGGCTGACCCGGCCAAGCCCTCTTTTGTACTGGTGGAGATGAAGGAATCAGATGGCGCCGGTTGAGATTTTTTTTCTTCTTCTAAATGTTGAGCTATATATCATGGTTTTCGTAAATTTAAATTGTGTGAGAAACATTTTCTTATGTGCAAATCGACCCCATAACTTTTCTCATGTACAAATCTGGATGGTTTTTCTAGAAATAAATGAAATCTTGATCAGGCCAAAGGCCATATATTAAGTAGCACAAACTCCTACAAAGGCACACTTACAAAAATTGATAGATACGTAGTACATCCAAATTCCTGCGGATGCCCGAAGTCTTGTTCCTCTTGCATTCATCAGCGGCTCTATCGACTTAGGTGTACACTAATCCGAGTTATGACCACTTCCTCTAAATATTGTGTTTAAAGTTGTACATATATACATGCATGAAGCACACAAAAATGCACATTCCACGAAAAATAACCCATGAAGTTCTCTTTCAACTATCCAGAGAAATGTTGGCACACTTTTCCATTATTTTTGCAACGTTCCATTTGGATTGTTCCTTTTAAACTCTTTTTATTTGTTTTTTGTACCTTCACAGACATTCTAGCTATATTTCTTAAGTCGATAAAAATGCTATATTTTCAAGTCGATAGAAACATAGTTACCCCTAAACATGGACATTTCCGGGGTTGGGCTAGGTTTTGGGCTGGGCATTGAAAATCTTGACTTGAAATGCTAAGCAAGAGATCACCTCAAAGCCTAGAAAAAAATAAATATGTTTCGCATTTTAAATTTTTTTGGTATAAATTAAGGTATTATTGAAGGAATTTTAAATAGAATGCAAATTTCAGATGTTTCATTTTTTCGGATGTTGGACTGTGCTCCGGCGATAACAACCAGAGACTGTGCCCAACCTAAATCTAGGGCTTTTGCGTCGGGCTACTCATGCTGCAGCTGTATTCACTTCACTAGATGATTTCGGTGAAGGATTTGGATCACCGTTGTTATTCCAAGCGATTAACCACCTCACCGCTAGGGAAAGGTAGTATCAAGTCGCTCTTCCTCCAAGAAAGAAAGTTAGGCTTCATGCCTCTTGCCGGTGCCGCCGCAGGTCCGCCTCGTCTTCGGTGGCCCTAGGGCCATGGAGGCGCGGTGAATCCTAGTAAGGGCCGGCGGGAGGGCTCCATTTTTAGTCGTTTTTCCTGTTTTGTTAGGGTTTGTGTCCTGCTCAGGAAGGTAAGACAGCGGCGGCTCTCCGAAGATGGAATAAAGGTCTTCACGCTTAGCCCCCGTTCCGCCGGTGCGTCTAGCATCGTTGGTGGGCTTGTGGAGGTGTGTCTCCGACGGATCTATCTTTGGTGGATTTGCTCGGATCGTCGTTGTTCGTCTATGTCTGTGTGTCTTCGGTTGAATCCTTATGTTATTTTTCATCGGCGGCAGTTGCTGTTCTGGTGCGCTGGTTCTATGGAGTCTTAACACAGCGACTTCCCAACTGTCCATTACAACAAATTGTGCCCGACTCCGGCGATGGAGGGGCGATGACGACGGCGCGCCTTCGGCTCGCTTCAGTGCTTGTAATCGTCGCTAGGTGGTCTACGGATCTGGATGTAATATTTATTTATGGTGTTTGTTGTACTGCCATGATTGAAAATGAATAGAACGGAGGGTTTTAAAAAAAAAGATCACCATTCTATGATATTTTTGCATGCTTTTAAGAAACTTTTCCTATATCAAATTCACCTGACAAAATGCCATTTGCTAGTTTTCCAGTCGACCGGTACTTCCAGTCGACCGTACATTACTATATCAAAGTCATCGCCAAAGACAAAGAGCATGTGGTGAGATCCGTGAAGCACAAAGACTAGTGTTCTTGTCGAGTCCATTTACCTGTTGTTTATACAGTGTAATTGTCATATATACCTATCATTACTGACGGCTAACAGTCTGGGCCTGAGGGTCTAGAGTGCAAGGAAGTCAATCCCTTGACAAGTGCCTGATCCCGGCCGTACGTCGCGATCGGCCGTGGCGCGTTCCTACGGCAAAGTCAGCAAAACTACGCGAGTGGGAGTGGGAGTAATAACTTGGCTCTCTCGTGCTGCTCGGCCTAGCTATAGCTAGTGCGTGGCTAAAACAGGAACTAATCTTCTTATTCCTATAGAACATCTAGTAACAAGAATATGAAATCGTAATTAGCGAAAAATTCTTGTCTTGCGTGGTCTAAGTCTAAGGAAATGTTCTGGTTTCCGTTTCTGCTGGCGATAGAGCGGCTGGATTATTGATTCCTCCGGTGACTTGCTGGAGAAAATAACCAAGTGGCTCGTCGTCGGCGTAGTTGAGCATGCGCAACCTCTTTTCGACCTCGTTGAATTGAACGAGCGAATTCAAGCGATCCAGAAACGAAAAAGTTGTTGACCCGGCGGAAATTTGATAATCGCCTGCTCGGTCAGCTGCGCCGGTAGAAGAAAGGCAAAAGGCTCGGAGGAAGGTTTGAGCCCCTTTTGAGGTCCATTCTGAATGGTACACTAGTGCAAAGAAGCTCGTGGCAGTTTAATACAGAGTTGGATTTCACACGGCCGGCCGGGCATTTATTTCCCTTTCAAACTATTATTTGGGGTCACCGTATACGGTCGGCTTCAACAGGACGGCTCCTTTCGTGGAGTTATTACATGAAATCGGCCACCGGATGGAGATACGGGCGTCACACGAAATGCACGCAGGGGGACGTTCCGCCACCAGCGATGCAGCGCCGGAGCACGTCCGGCGCGGCGGGATCCGTGCATTGGCAGTGGCCGTGCTTCTCAGCACGGTGAAGGTGAATCCCTTGGTTTTTTAAAAGCATCTCCAACCGCGTTTCTAGAAAGGCTTTCTCAGATGATTTTTTCGCGTTGACGCTGAAAAAACGGTCTAGACGCGTCCGCGCCGGAGCACGTCCGTCGCGGCGGGATCCGTGCATTGGCAGTGGCCGTGCTTCTCGGCGTGGGTGCAGCGGTGCAGGAGGTTTGCATCAGCTCGTGCCTGCATCAAGGAACGGATGATTCCTGCGTTTCCGCTCAGCCTGGCTGGGGAGCCCTATTTGCATCAGTTGGGCCAGGCCCAGTTACATGTGCAATCTACCAAACATTCAGTTTATTGCACGAAGGATGCTAGCCAGATGCGAGTTGGGCAACCAAACATGCCCTAAGAGCATAGCCGCGCCCCAGAAAGGTCTCCCCAAGCGATTTTTTCGCGCCGGCGCTGAAAAAACGGCCCAGACGCGTCCCAGAAGCCCGATTTTCGCCGGCATGGGCCGAAATCAGCGTCGGCGAATCCAGACCAAACCCGGCGCGCTGGGGGGCGCCCGGGGGCGCCGGGGCAAGTGGTTTTGACGCGAAAAAACCGCGGGCCAGCTGCGTCAGCGACATCGCGCCTCGTCTTCCCCCAACGCCTCGGTTCTCGCGGGGAATCAATGGCAAGGCTGCCGCCGCCGGTCAGCCTTGTCATTCATTCCTCAAGGGCGGCGCGTTACGGGACGGCGCGCCGACACCTTCCCTCCCTCACACGCGTACACATGGGCGCGGCGCGGCTATATAAACCGGTGTCCTCGCTCGCCTGTGGCCACACCAGCCCAGCCCTCGCCGCCGAGCTATACCTCTCCCGAGCGTCGCCGCCGAGCCTTCCCCTCTCCCGAGCGCCGCCGCCCAGCCCCTCCCCTCTCCCTCCCCTCCCCGATGGCCGAGCGTTTCCCCGGAGACGAGGCGGCGGCCAACGGATTCGGCCGCCGCACGCTCCGCGAACAGGAGTCCTGACTCCTATTCCAGGCGAACATCCCGGCGCCGCCGGACATGCGCGTCGGGCCGACGGGCTGGAGGCTCAGCAACGGGGGAGTGCCCATTCCCCTGTTGCCCGACGCCGTGGCCAAACCCGCCTACTTCACCGAGGAGAACGACGTCGTGCGCGCCTCCCTCACCGACGCCCAACTCTCCCTCCCCCAGTACGCCGCCGACAACCATGCGACTTGGGCGGCGTACTTCGAGCGCCGTCAGCAGCAGCGGATGCCGTCCACCAACGGCGCGGCGGTGGTCGGCGGCCTGAAGAACAGCGAGGGGCGCCACCTGTGGTGGGGCGTCCCCGGCCGCGCACTCGAGGGCGTGCTGACGCACCTCGAGGGCGGCAACGACCCGCCGTTGGCGTACCCCCCGGCGAGGGCGGCCGCCTAGGCGCACCACCGACGCGACGGGCCATGGGCGTCAAGGAGGTTCGGCTCCTCCTCTTCTTCCTCCTCATCGCGCTCTTCCTCGCACTCCTCCGACACTCCGGCGCTGCTCGGCGTTAAGGCCGAGCCCGCGGCGGAGTCGCCGCTCGGCCGGCACACTCGCAGTGCCGGCATCATCATCAACGAGGGCGGCCGGCGCGCCTCCCCGTCGGCTCCTCCTCCGCGCTTTGTCAAGCCAAAGACGGAGCCGGGGCTCGCGTCGGTGAAGGCAGAGCCGGAGCTCACCGCCGTGAAGACGGAGCACGGCGAGGTCGAGCGCGACGACGACGCGGCCCTTGAATGGGCACGCCAGGACTCCCTCAAGATGGCAATGGAGCGCCAGTGCGCCGCCCTGCAGCGCTTCGCGGAGCGCCGCCGGGGCCGCGACGAAGGAGGAGTCATCGTCATCGACGACGGCGACGACGACGGCGCGCCGCCACCGCCAGTCCGTCTTGGCGACGCCGGGTCCAGCAGGGGCGCCCGCGTCAAGGAGGAGAAGGCCGACGACGAGGATGGCGGCGACGACGGCGACTACTCGGTATTCAGCCAGTTTCTTTTAGATTAGTTTATTATATATTTACTATGTAATGAAAATCGGCGAACTTTGTCCAAATATATGCCAAGTTGATCAAAATTTGTCGTGTTTAGCCGAACTTTGCTGAACTGTGCCAAAATTTACTATATTTTTTATTTTTTAAACGCGCCCGAGGGCAACCTTGAGGCCGGCGGCTGGAAACCAACTCACCCCAGACCCATTTTTTACGCCGGCTCACCCCCAAACGACGATTTTAAGCGCCTTCTGGGAAAGCAATGGCTGAAGAGGCTCTAAGTTGCGTTGCGCTCCGCTGCGCGGTTTTAGACCGGAGCAATCCTTCATCCGTCCAAGTAATCACGGGCTACGTACACGTAGCCTCAAACGGATCGAATTGGTTGACTCCGGGCGGCTGCTCGGGAATTCTACGTGCCACGCGGTGCGCTGGCTAGCTAGCCGCCGGCGCAAAAGGCACAAATTTAACCTTAAAACAAAAGTATTTCATAAACTAAACTGTTTTTAAAAATATTTCACATCGCCCATCTTTTTGTATAACTCCCGACATCTAGGCACTGAACTCTATTGTGCAGCGTCCGACAGAATACAGCGTCCGACAGCTACACAGTAGAGTGCAGCACCTTGCTATCAGGCGCTGCACATTAGAGATCAGCTGGGTGAGAGTCAAATTTATGCCTTTTGCCGCTAGCCGGAGGTCCTCTACATGCTCCGTCCATCTCGCGGTGTCGATCTCGCAGTGGTCTGGTGTACACCTGTCGTTGTTGCCGGAGCGCCGGCTTTAGCTTTGCGTGGACGCCCGTGGTGCCAGCGCTTGGCCGCGGCCACCGGCCCTCCCCGGTGTCCCGATCCAGTGCGACCGCGGTGTCGAGGGAATACAGTTTGTATCGAATGCCTTGACTAATTCCCCTGAGGAATTGGTATAGAAAAAAATAAAAAAAATCCTATGAAACCTGTTGGAGAAAAGGTGTAGCCGCGGGCGTACCAGTCTGCACGCGCGGGCATTCTTTATTCTCAACCTCGTTGGGTTGAATTCAACGAGCAATCTTGAAACGCTGCTGACTCGATGGCACGCACATGCGCCGCGTCGTCCTGCAGCCAAACCAGACTGCCAAAACGCATTGTTTATTCACTGCAAAGTTTGCTTAAATAAAACCATCATTATTAAAAGATGCAGAGCATCGTCCATGGTCCATGGATGGCTAACCAATTAATTAAGCAGCCTTTACGAACGTTGGTTGTCTATATATATGACTATATCATCACGGGATTGATTGGACTGGATTCGCTGACTTCCGCGGACGCCGCGCTGTGCATCCGAGAGCGACTTGGCGTCGATGTCGTGGTGCCATGCCAGCTCGCCGGTGCCGCCGTCCACCGCATGTGATGATCGCGATGGACACGAGCCAGAGGAGCACGTCCGGGAGCAGAGGGCGCCGTGCCATTCCTCCCGTTCTCGGTCGGTACATGGCGGCGAGCTAGCTCGAGAGTCGTGATGCACGTCGTGTGTCCGCGACCCTCTTCCTTTACACTGCTTGCAGATTTTTTTTTTCTTTGGAAAACATAGCAAAAAAAGAGATGATAGAGATTTTTCTCGTCGAAAAGAGCAAACAGATGATGGGCTCCAGGGAGGGCTAAAGAAAACATTATTTCTACGTCACAAAAGAATCGAATTTTTTTGCACATACACGAATGCATATGGGAAAAGGCTGGTGTTCAACCGACTGATCTTTTGTTTTACGTCCGCCACGATTAGGCCCGCACGCCATATCTCTCCTTCGTCCTTATCTCCGTGGAACAACGCGGTCACTAATGCGTTTCTGTAGCTACTCCCATTCCTGCAACTGGTCACCAGTTTCGGAAAGCAAACCGCAACAAATGCTATGTTGCAGACCATCCGCCGGTCCCTTTGCTTGACATGTGTCCACCCACGTCTTATCTCTTCGTCTTTCTCCCTCATCTTATCTCTTTCTCAACCTCTCTCTCCTGTATACAAGTGTCCTATCAATGGCATGCATCTAGCAGGTGAGGAGGATGGTGACGACGCAAGCTGGTCGGAGGTCTGTCGCTCGTCGAGGGCGGCGCGATGGGGGGAATGGCAGTGCCTCTCCTCTCTCACCGCCGTCCGGCGGGCGCAAGTCGGTGGCGACGTGATGGTGGGGATGGGCGGTGCCGCTCCCCTCACCATCGTCCGGCGGGTGCTCGTGACGAACGACAATGGTGTTTTTTTTTGCAACATTCAATTTGTTGCAAGAAAGATTTCTGCAACATTAGTCATGTTGCAAAACTCTCTTTCGTACCACCATATAAAGGTGAAGGCAAAGAAAAAAAATTTACAACATCACCTCAGTTGCAAAGTTTTTCTGCAACAATACCTCTGTTGCAAAAAATCAAGACAGAAAAATAAATTCCGCAACACGACCTATGTTGCAAAAAAATAATACCCACAACACAACCTATGTTGCAGAAAAAATCCACAAGATAATCTGCAAGTGTTTCTGCAACAAGGTCTCTGTTGCGAAGTAGAGAAAGACGTGCATCCACTCGATTTATCAAATCCGATGGCTCGCGCGGTGACGGATCTTTTAAAAAGATCCGCCGGCCGACGCCTAGCAGCCCCATGCATATGTAGCACATCCAGGGAATTTTTTATAACAGTATACTTCCATATGCGGCGTACACAAAAAAAACAAAAACATGAAAATGCGCCATTTTTTGTTGTTGGGCCGGGATCTTGTTTTTGTAGCCTGCAAATCATAATATTTTTTGGATGAAAGTTTACAGATCCGTCGCGAATATGTATAAGTTGTTACATGTTTTTTTTTGTTTTTTAAACTTGAGAATATCATTTTTGGATCATTTGTAATACAGTCCTTTGATATCCCCATCCATAAAACTTCGCACTCCCTTTTTCGTGTGTTATAACTGTGACATTTCTCCTCTCTGATATGCACTCATGTTTGTAGAGTGTAATCCTCTTCTGTTATTGGGCTGGGCAGCAACTGTGAACTAAGCATAGCTTAGAGCACCTACGGTTGAGCTTCTCAAATGCGCCATATATGTTCGGGCGGACGGTTCAATGGGTGACAGGTCACAAAATCATGAGCCAGCCATCCCCCTCAAACCAGCCCTATTCGTCTTTTCGTACTTTTTATTTTTTTAATACATTTTATTTTTGTTTTTTCTTTATTTTTTTTTACTTTTTAATACTATATATAGTGATGCTATTCATTACCAGGATGCAGAATAAGTTATTCTTCATCTGAGGTAATCTTACGATCACTTCATAATTAAGTTACATTTGAAATTCAAATAGTTACATTCCTATTTACTCACTATGTAAAATTTGGTATAAGAAAATAAAAATATAGATCACAAGATAAGAAAATTTGAAGTTTATGTATATTTTACATTATGTTTTACGTTGTAATTTTACAAAACATAAAATTTTTTTACGGTGATTATATATTTTCTTACGGTCTCTTTTTACGTCAGAAATAAGACAAAACTTACGGATCGTAAAATTACAGTGCATTGGTGGTAAAATAGAGGGGAGTGAAAAATAACTATTCCTCACGCAGGGTGACGAATAATTAATCGCTATTCGTGTGTGTATATATATATATATATATATATATATATATATTTTTTTATTAACAAAAACATCTTCAAAAAATGTTGAACAAGTATTTGAAAATAATGTTAAACAAGTATTTGTATAAATGTTGATCATGAATATAATAATGTTGAACAAGTGTTTGAAAAATGTTGAATGAGTATTTGAAAAAATGTTCAACAAGTATTTAAAAATGTTGAACAAGTATTAGAAAGAAATGTTGAACAAGTATTTTAAAAAATGTTGATCATGTATATAAAAAATGTTAAACGTGTATTTAAAAAATGTTGAACAAGCATTTGAAAAATATTGAAATAAGTAAAACATTGATCAAGCATTTGAAAAATGTTGAATAAGCGTTTGGACAATGTTGATTGCTTATTAAAAAAACTATTTTTGACATATACAAAAATGTAGAGTGAAAACAAAAACAGCATAAGAAAAATAAAATGCAAAAAAGAATGAAAATAGAGAAGAAAAAAGAAAATAAACGAAAGAAAAGAAAACGAAAAAAACCCGGCTCAAATGGCATCAAGTAGGTCGCGCCCCTAGTATTTACAACGAAATGGATGTGGCGGAGTGGCTAGCAACATGACTCATCTCTCTCCAGACTAGGTATCCTTCCGTTGAACTCGCATTTGGTGATCTCTTTTTACTTTAATGCGTGAATGAATGGGCTGGCCCAAATACTTAGAACCTTCGGCGACACTTCTCTACCGCCTAGTTTAATGCGAGAAATAGTTGCGGCGTAGACATAGAGGTTATAGGTCAGTTCGGGTGTTTGGAGCCGGATTTGCCAGGTGCGGTTGGGTGACATTTTTCTGTCCGGTCACGGACCAGAGGGACCTCCTATTTGGCGAACTGCGCGCAACTAGAAGGAACGTGCACCTATCTGCTCCCCTGCACAGTTTTTGGGCCGGCCCATGTGTGTGCGAGACACCCCTGTTTTTATTATTTTGTTTTTCTGCTGTTTGATTTTTCATTTCTGTTTTTATTTTTTCTGCTTTAAAATATTTCAGAATTTCAAAGGAAAAGCAAAATTTTAAAAAAGTTTGAGAAATCACAATATGTTCATAAATTCAAAAAACTATCATGATTTTTTAAAAACTGTTCGGGAAGTTATAAAATGTTTGCAGATTTAACAATTATTCGTGATATCAAACAAAATTGTCCGCATATTCAAAAGATGTTTACGAGTTTGAAAAAATGTTCAGCAAATCAAAAACAATGTTCACATATTCCAAAACTGTTCATGAATTTGAAAAAATGTTCATGAATTCAAAAATTGTCCATTATTGTTTTATTTTATTTTCAAAATTTAAAAATGGTCTTCAATTTCAAAAATTGTTCGAAAAATTAATAACGATTCATCAATTCAAAAATTGTTCGTTGATTCTGAGAAAATCATGGATTTGAAAAATGTTCACGCATTTTCAAAAAGAATATAAACAAATGTTCATGAATTTCAAAACATGTCAACAAATTTAATAAAAATGTTCATGGATTTGAAAAATCTTCATGCATTTTCCAAAAGAATATAAATAAATGTTTGTGAATTTAAGAAAATGTTCACCAAATTAAAAAAATGTTTGTTGAAAAAATGTTCTGCTGATTCAAAAAAATGTTCACGGTTTCAGATTTGTTTTTTGCAGAATTGTAAAAAATGTTCACGGAATTGAAAAATGTTCACGATTTCAAACAAATGTGAGTGAAAGATAAACAATGTTCATGGTTTCAATAAAAAATGTCCTTTCCAAAAAAATATTCATGATTTCAAAAACATTCACTAATTTGAATAGATGGCACACAAATGTAAAAGAAAAAAAAGAAAAGAAAGAGAAATAAGGAAAGGAATAAGCGCGGGGGGTATGCGGTAGCGACCTACGCGTGGAATAGGAACCACCATGATCAAACAGCACGGGCGTTTGGGGGCGGATATGAGTCCAATTGTAGATGCTCTAAGCGGCTGGCTGCAAAACAACCGGACGGACCAAAACCTTGTGGCTTGTCGGCCGAAGCGCATCCCCGTGCTCACCGGACCGCGGATCTTCATCTCCCTCCGGCGATGACAGAGGAGTCAGATCTACACACCGTAAGCTGGTGGATTGGAGTTAGGAAAGAAAGACGGACCTACCGCCTATGGTATTCGTTGCCATAGGCAAATAAAAAGTGTTCATATCATAAAATTGTTCAGCGCTTCAATGCAAAAAGCCACTTGAAAAATATATAATGTTTCTGTAGTTCGGTGAATTTGTCTATGGGAAGGAAGATAACAATCAACAGAGAAAAAGAAACCCACCATGAACCCTACAACTTACAGAGCACAAAAATGCACAAATGCATGCGAGAAAGAAAAGCACAGGCACAGGCAACCTTCGAACCAGCAAAGCTCCAGGAAATCTCAAAAACATGATTCACAATCATATGGTTCCATTGATGTTTCTGAATCAAGTCCTCCTATGGTTCACTGCTCCAACGAGAATTAAGATTCATTCTACAATTGTGTTCCGATATCGGTGGACTAGAGGGCAGAGGGATCTCTAGGGAACTGTCTTTACAACCTCATCAAGTCGTCATTAGCTCAAAGTGAACATGTCATCATGCCATCCTCCTTGAACGTATTTGGCTTGCAGCCGCCTGAGGGCTTCAACTTGATCTGGTGATGCAGTTTCAACAAGGAATGTTTGACTCCATATCTTCCGCAGTTCTGACCGGAAAAGAGTCAAGCAGCAGCAAATAGAGTATTGTCAAATAAATGATGCTGTGCAACTAGTTAACACCAGTATGTCCAAAGTCCAAATACACAGATTCATTGAAATGAATGTTCTAAGAAATCATCAGGTCACTGGAATTGGTGAGGGGAGCCTACTCGTTTAAAAATTGGCCTCCCAGTAACTCAATCTAAGATGTGTTCCCCAATCTAAGATCCCTTCAGCTGGGTTCTTTTGCACATTTGTATACGATCCCACTACTTCATTTTTTTTATCAGCATTGTATTTGGATGGTTTATGTATAGGCATGTTGAAATATACTACTTCCATATCAACATGTTCACATGTGCACAACCCTCTGCTGAGCTCGGATGATTCGCCCCCTTGAACCTCTCCGTATATTCTCTTTCTCCAAATCGTCAAGTCCGCAGCAGTGGTGACTGGTGACTGCTTGGCGGTCAAGTCCGTAGTGCACAGTAGCAACCTGACTTAACCATGCCTACAGTAGACTGTGGCTGGCCTGTACGCTCGAAACTGAACCACACCCTAACCATGCCTCTCCATCCCCCTGTTTTTGAGCCAAACGACCAGTCAATGAGTCGTAAAAAAAATTCGACTCAACGTGTTGACTGGTCGACGAGTTGCGACTAGTCGCAACTACAGGGTCGACTATTCAAGAGTCGCTACCCCAGAACGACTCGTCGACTCGAAAACCATGCTCCATTCCCCATCTCATCTGCGACCTCCGGGCCACTATTGCCCCCGCCAAACCAGCTCTGAACTATCTCCCTTCCATTTAAATATCCCGATACAGCGTTATGACTTTGCCCAGGCACATCTGTGGTGCTCCACTGGATCTACCACGGTGCCACCATCCAGAGCTCAGCTCTTGAAGTTCACAGGGACATGATGTTACGTATTGGGGAACATGGATGGTAGGAAGGTCGCATAAAAAGCAGCTGCACATGGAGGTAGGGAGGTGCAGTCCCACGTTGCTGGCATCCAGCGGTGCCAATCTAGCGACATGAGCAGCAAGGCTGCCATGTGACAAATTTTAATTTTGCACTCTTACTGGAAAAACCTAGAAGCATGATGTGGCAGAACCTAAGAAGTCGACCTAATGGCTAATAACGCATAACGCTTGGATTATCCATATCCACCATTGGATTAGACTACATCAGCAACACAGGAGTATAGGCAAATGCAATTCAAATAATCTTTCATGATCTTTAAATAACACCAAGGGAATGCCAGATGAGGGACTATCAATCTACTACTACTAATAAACAGCTGGGCATGATAAGGGAAAACATACGATGGATGCAAGGGCAGCAAGTTCAAACATACCAGATTTATGCATGGGTGAGAGGCACATGATGATCAAGTCAAAGCGAGAAACTTTCGCCAAATTCTCCAAAATGCTAACTGCTAACACTGCATCATCCCTGAGTACATAATACAAATTAATAATAGGTAATAACAGTACAGGTCATGAGAGTACTGCAAGAGAATGTAAGAAACACTTTAAAAAACGTAAGAGGCAAGCACACCGGAAAATTGAGGCTGTGCACTTCACGATATCAATCAGAAAAGCTGATGAAAGTGCATCCTTAAAAATCTCTGGAAGTCTCTCTGGTCGAATTGACTGATCACATAACAAGAAAGTGACAATTAGAAATGTACATACGGCCATTAATTTAAGACACCAAAAAGAGGATGAGAATAAACCTTTAACAACTGTATTTGCTGGGTAAGGTCGTCAGAGATAGCTCTCCAAGAAACCTCAAAATCATAAGCTGTCTTTGGTGTCTTCACACTTTTTACAGTGTTGGATATATATCGTGAAGCAGCACGTGATGCAAGCTCTTGCACTGATATTTCTGGTCCAGGTTTCTGTTTAGCATCTCGAGATTGCTGCATTAAATTAAAGAATTGAAATGTAACAGGAAGAAGCAACACTACTTCAAATTCCCCAAAGAAGTGTGCAAAATCAGTACTTTACATCACATTTGCACTAAATTAGTAGAACATAAATGTGCTCCTATATGCAGAACTTTAAGTATTACTTCAATGGCTAGGGAGGGCTCGCCCTCTGCCTGCTCCTTCATGGTTTTCCAGCCACCCAAACACTCTGCTCCACCACAGAATCAACATTCTAATTTGAAAGAGTAAACTTGCCCAGTGGGCAGGCTTTCCACTGCTTGAATTGACATGTTAGCTACTGGAAGCCAGTCCAGCTACCAAGCTTTGATGGATTTTGAGAACTTCAGATACATGAACCAGTTTTTTCATATGTCCATAAGGATCAAATACTATATTTCAGCAAAATGCATGAACAAGCAGACAAACTCATATGCTATGCAGGTTATATCGTTGACGATGCAAACTATGCAATGGTATAAGCTGATAAGTACCAACACACAAATCATACATCTCTTAGTTTTAGCCAACTCCTATATAAGGGGACACAATATCATGGGCATTTATGATAGCCAGATATGTTAGTCAGACCGCACCTGCATGTTATTGTCTTTGAGGCTTACACCAGATCCTCCTTTGGACGCACCACCTGATAATTCTCTGATCCCAGCCGCAGCTCTCCCAGGCGGATCAACTTCCATGAAACTGTCCTGTAGAATTATATCAGAAATTACAAACCCAAACATGTTTGCTGAATAGACCTCAGGTGGAATGTAACCAGCTCTACAAGAAACAGAACAGAGGGCTACTTCAAAATCGCAAGCCATGTGCATGAATTATATTAATCTGACAAAGAGTTGGAAAACTTTACTCCTAGTAAAGGGAAAGACACAGCGTATCATGCAATAGAACACTATAACCTACCTTCTGGGGATCACTTGGTGCATGAGAAGTGATATTTTTTCTATCCCCAGCTTTATCAAATTCAGAAATTGTATGCTTAGCTTGAACTGAACTTCTCTTGGCCATTTTCTGCAGAAGTAATAAACTCATTATTACAAGCAATGGGAGGGGGCATCACAGACAGTCATACTTCAATACAACATCTAAGATTGAATGTGGATACATAAGTAATGAATAGAAAATTTGACCAAAGAGCTTGGATGCGAACACTAATGGTAACACATCAGATGAAAATTGAAGTAAATAGCTGCTCACCTCCATGAGTAGTGCCTTTATCTCAGAATATTGTTTCCTCAATTCTGGATTGTTAGCATCGACACTTACAGCAAATTCAGCATCTGTTATGCAAATAAGTAATGTACAATAGTTGTCAATGTTCACGCAGACAAGAATTAAGCTTACAAGGAAAGCACTGTCAAATGGAAAATCAAGAAGGGTTAAAACGCAGAATACCATCCATTGCTTCCTTAAGCTTCCCAAGTCCTTTTCTTGCAGTAATTCTGCGTGAGTATGCTTTAACATAACGGTCATCCAGATTCAGAGCCTCAGTGCAATCATTCTCTGCCGCTTCAAATCTATTAAGTTCCAGATAAAAACGTAAGACTAAACCAGATAGTGACCGTAAAACATGGCTCTCAAGTTCCACAACAGGGAAAACGCGAGATATTAGCACAAATAGCAAAGAAGAATATCAGCAGTCTGAAAGTTTCGCTTGATCTATCCATCAACCAGAATTATGGTTAGAGCCACAAATAAGGTGTACTATAGTAAATCAATTGCAGCTACTAGCACAATCAAACCAGTAAATGCCACAGGCTAGCAAACACAAGCATGGTTCTAGTGTAGGAACTTGCCTTCTTAGTTTAAGATACGCCATAGCTCGATTGGCAAAGGCAACAGCCGTCGGCGACAATGCGATACTTCTCGAGTAGCACTCAACCGCTTCAGCAAACTTCTTCTGCTTGAAGTACTCATTACCCTGCATACACAACCACAGAAACAACATAGGTTCACGGAACTGGTCTCGGACTCTCAACACAGCAGTCGAAAAGTTATCACAAGGGTTTGTATTGGGATGCATATATACATACCTGTTCCTTTTCTGAAGTGGCGTCAGGCATTGGTTCGTCGTTCAGGTAGGAAGAGTAGTTTGTGCGATTGTACCGACCAGCCATCTTTAATAACAACAAACAAGATGGATATGGTTAGATTCGATAATGCACCCAAAAAAATGGTTTGACTGCATTAGCATTATTTCAGAATTTGATCTCGGTGCTTAATGATCCAACAAAGTACTCCCTCCGTCCCAAAATAAATGACTCAACTTTGTATTAACTTTATACTAAGGTTAGTACAAACTTGAGTCACTTATTTTGGGACAAAGGGAGTAGATAAAACTACGCATAACATATTCATCTTGTTATTTCTATAACATGAGATTGGTAAGAAAATGCATCAAGTCAAGCTCTAAGAAATGAAAATTGGAAAAAACACCCTAAGCATGCTAGGCTACTATTTGACGGGGATTAGGGTACAGGTCCGGGAAAATCCATCACCTCTTGGAGCAGCGGCGCGGCGAGAGTGGGAACGCGTGGGCGAGCTCGACCAGCAGGCGCCCGTGGCGGTGCAGCGGAGGCGAGCCGACAGGGGCGGGGTTCCGGCCTGACGCAGCGGCGCAGCAGTCCAGCGGAGGCGGGGGCGGCTCGGAGGCGCGGCGTAAGCGGGACGACGCGGTGGGCAGGGGCAGTGCAGCGGCGCGTCGGCGCGGTGAGCCGGGCGCTCTGTCTCTCTACCGAGCGAAGCGCAAGGTCAGGCAGAGAAGCCTCTCTGCTGGATTAGGGGAGGGATGGTTGGATTGGAGGCCGGCGTCGAGGGAGGCGGCGGCGGCGCTAGCGTTTCTTGGAAGAGGAAGCGGGCAGGCTTTTTGGCTGGCTCGGTCGAGCTCGAACCACTCTGCGGCACATGGTTAGGTCCAGCCGACTAGTACTCTCTCCGGGGGGAAAAAATGGTCCTGCTAGTTCAGCCTGTTTCGTCGTCGGTCACCCGTGCGGCCATGCTCCGGCTCAACGACGGCTAAATTTAGTGTTTTGACCTTTTTCGCATAGAAATTCATGATCTGACCCCTGTTGGAAAGAATTTCGGGATCTGACCCTTTCGCTATTATCAGGGGTTCTGGCGGCATGGTGCGATGGAGGGAAACAGCAACCGTTTGCTCGAGCTGACGTGGATAAGTAACCTACCGCCAGTGGACCTGGCGGTAGGCTGTCGAACCCTACCGCCAGAACACCTGACGGTAGGTGGTTGCTGGATTTTTGCCTCGGGAAGTTTCTGTAACGAAATATCGAAGTGCCTTGGCGGTAGGTTGTGTGACCTTACCGCCAGGGTCCATGACGGAAGGGTCATGTGTTTTATGAGTTTCAAGTTTAATTGATTGCTTCTTTTCAAAATCAATATCTTTTATCATGAAAGTATATACTCATTTCTTTTATCATGAAAGTATACTCATATTGACAAGAACAAATGGCATGAAGTTAACTTAATGTTCAAACTGAATAGATAATGAACAAATGGCATTACAAGAGGCACATAGTTTCATTATTCATCGAGAACATAACTGAAAGACACAAGACAAACTAATAGGACGATTTGCTGATAAGTTCGAAGAGCGGGCATACATCATCATCTTCAGAGCTCCTCGTATGTTAGCCCGGGCCGTGGAGACAGAAACGGCAGCGGATCCACCGGTTCAGGCGGAGGCGGAACGCTGGTTGGCATCCGGCCGTTCAAGCACTCCCACCTTGCCCTGCCCGCTGGAGTTTTCGCCTCTGCCCTTCCCCAGTTGATGATATTGAACGCATATGCACTTGGGGGCGGCATCCTGACTTTCTCCTCCGCATTGCTCTCGAAGTAGATTCTCCACCCAAATTGCTCAGGAGATAGTTGGCGTAATTCTGCGCAACTTCAATGCACGCTTCCCGATGGACACGTCAGATACTTGAATCTGCCTCCATCATTGCCTTCACTTCCTTCCACTCCTTCACGCTCTGCGACCAAGCCATGACATCGTCAAGGATCCCCTATGCCCTCTCATGCCACCGCATTGCCCTCGTGGCCTCTAGGACCTCGTCTGAGACAGATCCCACCGGCTGTAGCAGCTCGGGGAAGGTCTCGTACATGTACGGGAGCGGCATCTCTGACGGAATGTGCTGGAGAGGAGTGGGAGGAGCAGGCGGTGATGGAGTCGGCGGTGCTTGCTCCAAGCTTTTGTACCTAAACATATAGATTCATCGCACAAAGGTTAATCACCTTGAAAAAAAAATCTAAACCTAGGGTTCATCATGTGGTCAAATGCATCATACCATATCATATTTCTCCAACCACATCTATCTCCATTATTCATCATATCATAAACTAGGTTCATCTTGAGGGTTCAACATTTGTTCTCCAACTATATCCACTACTTGCATGTTGCATCATAGCATATCAACATGCATCATCATATCACAATAAATTCCTCCAACATGCATCATACCAAAAAAATCCTCCCAAAATAATATGAACTAGGGTTCATCTTCACATAACCATACCAACTAGTGACTAGAGTTCATATCTAACACAATATAACATCTAGAATCAACCGAAATCAATCCTAGGGTTCAAAATAATTAAATCTAGTGCAAAAAGGGGAGTGATTTGAATCAAATAATGCGACAGATCGAAAGCTATTTGACTAAAACTAATTGAAGGGATTGAAGGAGCTTACTTTGCTTTCTTCGGGGCCATCTCGATCCTCAAAAATGATGATCAAACGACGAAGACCAGAGAGGGGAGTGGAGGAGATGAGAGAGGGGGCGAGAGGAAGAACTCCTCTGTTCTTGGGGCGGATGGTTGGGGGGGAGGGGGGTAGGGTGACCCACGGCTTATAACTGCCCTCCCTACCGCCAGGGGCCCTGACGGTAGGGTCGGACAGCCTACCGCCGGGACCAGCAGCGGTAGGGTGGGACGGAGACCGTTAACGCTGCTGACGTGGATAAGTATCCTACCGCCGCAGGTTCTGGCGGTAGGCTATCTAACCCTACTGCCAGAACCCCTGGCGGTAGGAAAAAGGGTCAGATCCCGAAATTCTTTTCAACAGGGGTCAGATCCTAAATTTCTATACGAAAAGGGTCAAAACACGAAATTTGGCCGATAGCCGGCGGAGGCCCACACGTCAGCGACTTCCATTTATTCTTTTTTTTTTACTTTTTTATTATTCTCCGGGCGGCCATGCGGCCCAGACTACCGACTCTCTACCACACCCATGTATCATTTTGGCCCAAGAAATCGATCCGCCAAAGCAACATAGCACAAACTCAAAAAAACTCAAGAGATGAGAGACTACCACCAAATTCTCCAAAAGTTTCTAAAAAAACAATTTGTCCAAAAGCACAGACTTACCAATTCCTCCTAGTGGAAAAGAACAGAGCCTACAAAAATCTCTCAAACAAAGAAGATGTTACTAAAACCTGCAATCCATGTACAAGACATACAAGAGTTTACACAAAAGAGGGGCCAGTTTATCTATGGTAGACATACAAGAGTTTACATAAAAGAGGGGCCGATTTAACTAGTTAGAATGCAAAGTTTCAGCTACCATATATGTAGGGATTGTGTCTTGTCTTAATTTCCAGGGAGCTAGTATTGCCAGGAATTATCCTAGTTCACGTCTCCAGATGATTGAGAAAAGCCCGAGCAAATACTCGACAGAATTCTTGGTGGAGTATAACAAGGAAAACAAAAATGTCTACACAAAATCTTGGTCATCCATGTGAAGAGTAAATCAAAGGAGTATTAACAGTCACTCATGTTGGTACCAAATAAAGCCTGAAACAATTCTCAGAATACCCCAAACCAGATTAAGATCATCAGTGGACTGTAAAAAATGCAAATTTGTCCAAAATATCTTCACAGAGCCCAAGCAAAGAGTTGCCAACCCCATTGAAGCCAGTCCAGCAAGATCTGAAGAGATAATAAGAATTCTTCTCAGTGTGGATCAATTTGACAAAACAAAAAAAGTTAAGGAATATAAAGTTGAGTGTCAGGTTATTAATTTATCTTGTGTGCCGTTGCTCTCGCTCTGATCCCTGGCCTATAACAGAAAGATAACATACTGGCAATACTTTTATCACCTGTATTTAACATTCTCTTTTTTCTCGAACACGCGGGAGATCTGCGTGTCATTAAATTAAGAAGAAGAAATGAGACAAGAACCCATACAACACCCGCTCACACATGCTACACACGCCACAATATTGTTCTTAGATTACATCCACCCCTGTTTATCATTAAAAAAACCAGACAGGACTGGACCAAACAACTAAGCTCCATGGGCCTCCACCAGCCAAATATGCATGTAGTGATAGCTATTGTTCATCATTGTTTTATAGTGTGATCTTGCCAGCATATTCCATGTGCTGACCTACACGGCTGCAGCGTCTCATGTTGCAGAATTTTCAGACGAGGATTATGGTGCGATAGATCGTTGTCATGCACTCGGTATTTGTCGTGGAGTTGGATGGACTCATTTATCTTTGAAGTTTCCGCAGTTATTTTGTTTAGTTGGCCTTTAGCCATATTATTGTAATAAATACTCTCTATGAGGACCTCGATGTAATAAGTGTGTGATTGAACTCTGTTATAATTCCTCGAGTATTGTATGTGTCAGCATACCGATCCAGGCATGACACTTAAGCATAGAGACTACGATCCATTGGGATCGGGTCGCTACAAAAAATTTGTTGAAAACGTGTCACGATGACTTATGTGTAAATAGCATGAAATATACATACATTAGAGCTGATAACTTAGACTAGGCCAGTAACTATTTGCGTGAAAGAAAGGTCATCAGAACATGTCAACATGAGATCTACTCCCTCCGTTCCATATTACTTGTCGCTGAGTTAGTACAAAGTTGTACTAAGTTAGCGACGAGTAATATGGAACGGAGGGAGTAGTTTCATTGATCTCGTCGCGATAGATTTTTTATGTGAAAACGATTTTTTTATTGGACCAATGATTTGAGCTATAAAATATTTTGAAGTTTCA
>NC_057794.1:59807713-59811579 GCF_018294505.1 Triticum aestivum
GAACCAAAAATGGTTCATAACGAGGGGCACGATCGTCTTTGTTGCCCCCGCGTATAGCCATCGAGGAGCCCTGGGAGGCCAGTACGGGCCCGGTTAGATCGTATGCCCGACCGTATACGTATTTGTTTGTATACAACGGCCTTTCGTGCACGCGTGAAGCCGCCCCGCGTGGCAACACGTGTCACGGGTAGTTGCCAAAACTGTCCCATCATATAAATGTGGACGGCAACCACCTCCGGCCGCATCGCCCACCATTTCCCCCCGCCGCATCGTCTCCCTCTCTCCACTCCCCACTCCCTCTCCTCTCCAACCTCCTCGTCTCCCTCACCGCATCCTCTCCATCGCCATGGCGGACGCAGGAGGCGAGCGCCCCGATTGGGGCGCAGATCTGGTGGAGCAGGCGCGGCAGGTCACTGCGGGCACCTTTGTGAGGGGGCGTGCCGGCGTCCAACGCGGTGCTCCCTTCGCTGGAGATCCGGAGAAAGCGGGGGCGGGCTGCAGCGGCGCGGTCCAGCCAGATGCGCCTGCTCTGGCGATCTCCGGCAAGGCGCAGAAGGTGGAGGCGGGCTCTGGCGAGGCGCAGAAGGTGGGGGCGGGCTCTGGCGAGGCGCATGAGGTGGAGAAGGGGGAGAAGGTGGAGGCCGGCTCCGACGAGGAGGAGGCGGAGCAGAAGGTATCTGCTTATCACTTTTAGTTGGTAGTTTTTAGATTGTAGGGTTTGTGGCCAGAACTTTGTTTGGTTAGATTTGTTGGAGGTAGGGTTTTCTCTGCATTAGGGTTTTTCTGTATTTGATTCGTGCAAGAATGATGGGCCACTTATGATTATTAGATTAGGTTAGAAGTAGCCGGATTGAGGGATGGGGTTTTTCCAGATGCTTATTAGATTAGTAGTGGAATTTTTGCAATTCTTTAGGTGCTTGGCTTGAGGATTAGACAATGGATTACTCAAATATATACTTCTCTATTGGTTTGGGTTGGTGCCTGCTTTAGTTCTTTGGCTTGATGATTAATTAAATGGATGCTTAGTTCTAGGGATTATGCATGTCATAGTTGCAATTCTTAGATGCTTGATTGATGCATGTTGTCATAGTTGCAGTTATTTGATGCTTGATTCATGCCTGTCAGGCAGAGGCTATGAGATGGGTTGTGCATGGCCTTGTGTTTTTGGAAATTGTCTACCTGAGGTGATTAGATGGTGCATTAGATTGGTTGTAAATATAGTGAGGGATGTGCTCATGTAATGGGTGTTGTCATGTTAATCAAAAAGAGCTTCTCAAGGGTTGGATTTGTTTGTGTTGGATTGGGGCTTCTGAAGGAGAGGGGAAGCGTGCTCGAGGGGAAGGGGCAGTCTATGCTTATTTAGTTTGGGTTAGTAGTGGAATTTTGCCGTTGCTTCAGAGATATTTACAGCATTGAACATCCTCTGCAATGCCGTTGCTTCAGAGATAAAATCATCTTGGGTTTTTTTCAGATGCTTATTAGATTAGTAGTGGAAATTTTGCTTGTTAGATTTTAATTAGTATGAGGTTGAATACCTTATTTAAGGGGGAATTTAAGGTCAGATAGATGTCATATGATTATTAGATCTGTAGTTCAATGCTGCTGACATTTATGATTATTTGATTTGATCTGTGGTTCAATGATACTGGATGGAAACATATTTGATTTGGAATGCATCAATTTTGATGTGCCAATGAATTGATTTAGATGATACAAGATTCATCTATAGTATAATTTGTTGTTGTTTAGGTAAGTAATGAAATTTTAGATGTTTGTTGGAGATGTATGCATTTACAGTTGAAGTTGTACCTAATTAACTATTGCATTATGTTAATATGTGTAGGAGCTTTGCTGCATTATCCCAAAAACAGTAATTTGTGCATATTAAAATTTGTAGTTGGCTTCTGTAATTAGTATATACTATATGTAAAGTGTGAAGTAAACATTCCAAGGCAGGATCCTAGCAACAAAATATTCTATATGTTTCCATTAACTAGTGGGGGGGGGGATTCCCTCAAAAAAAGTGTTGGGTCAATCCAGGGAATGACAAGAATCCAGCTTGCATTTTCATTAGCATTTATGAAGGAAATAATTTGTCTCTTGATTGATTCCTTAGATTCTGCATTTGTAAGGAAAGCATTTGGTCACTTGCAACATACCAATGTGGTTCACATTCACAATTTTGTTTGTAATGACATTCAGTGAACTGCAATTCAATTCATTGTAATTGATGTGCTTGTTTGACAATATAGCAAGAGGAGGAGGATCTTGTGGGCAACAAGAGGAAGTGGGACAAGACTGGGTTCTACCCAGATGACTCTGATGAAGATCAGCCGTACGAGGTAAGGCCTAGTTGAATTGTTATTTCTGCATTGAGTTAGTATTACGTGTTTATAGTTTTTGAATGCATAATGTATTAATGTCAGTTATTAATGTGTGCAGTATGAATCTGGAGATGATGTGGATGAGGGGAACGTTGAGTCCTTTGAAGAGAAGGAGGTGTTGAAGATCAGGGCCCAAGGACCTGGTATGTATCACAACTAGAGGACTGAAAAGTATCGCTGCCCCTACTGCAGGAAGCCCAAGCCCAGGTCTGGGTTATTGGAGCATCTGATGGAACATTGCCGGGCTACATCGATCTCCAGTCATGAGTACAAGATCAGGGCTCAACATTGTGCCCTCCTGAAGGTCCTGAGAAACCCTAACCTCTAGTCCTACATCATGCTGATCATCAGAAGCTGGAAGCCATACTCATCATCAGTATATTTGATGATGTTTTACTTTTGGAAAGCTGTATTTGGGTCAGAACTGCTTGGAAACTAGCTATATTAATGTAATGTAATGTAATGTATTGTGTGTCTGAACTGCATCTGTTGTGAACTGCCTGCTACCTGTGGTGGTAACCTAGAATGCTATCTATATATGTGTGGCCTTAACTTTATTGGTGGTGAATGCTTCCTTCATGTTTAGTTGTTGTTTCATGGTGCAATGAACACAAATGGCGCTTCGGTGTTGCTTCAGACATGCTGCAACACTTGTCTATGATGTGGGCAAGTGGAACATGCTGTGCCCATGTGCCAATTACACCAAATATTGAATGTGGCAATGTTCCAAAATGGCTGTCATGAATTATAGTACATGGGGTTTAGTAAAGTTAGTGATAATTGTTCATCCTCACACATTCCATCAACGAATAATTTGAATAAGCAAAAAGATCAAATGTTAGTGATAATTGTTCCAAAATGGCTGTCATGAATTATAGTACATGGGGTTTAGTAAAGTTAGTGATAATTGTTCATCCTCACACATGTTCCAAAATGGCTGTCATGAATTATAGTACATGGGGTTTAGTAAAGTTAGTGATAATTGTTCATCCTCACACATTCCATCAACGAATAATTTGAATAAGCAAAAAGATCAAATGTTCCATCATTTGAACCTATGTTGCAATTAGAGAGCAAATATTCCATCATCAAAGTGTGAAGGAATTAAATGTAAATTTAGAAGAGTAATGTAATACTAGTTAAAAATAATGTGTGCAAAAAAAGGAATTTGAAATAAGATCTACTCTATCTTGTAATAAAGTTATATTACCCTACTTATTAGAATTTTGAAAATGTCACTTATTTATAAGAAAAGAAAATATAAATAGTCAAAAAGATGTGTTTGATAAAAACACCTTTTGAATTTTTGGTATGTTATTATTTGAGGGGTCATGTAATTTTTATGTTATTTTTTGAGTGCTCAGGTAATTTTTATGTAAAGTGAAGGAAAAGGAAAAAAATAAAGAAAAGGAAAAGCATGGGCCATCCTAGCCATCTTGGAAACCTAGCTTTATAAATAAAAAATTCAAAAAAATAAGAGGG
>NC_057794.1:59812421-59819405 GCF_018294505.1 Triticum aestivum
ATTTTGGAAAAAGAATATTTTACAATGCCCCTAAGGTATAGACCGATGTTTTGACCAGTCAGTCTAGAGGGCATTATAAATTAATTAAAAATTCAAAAAAAAAACCTTGGAAATCCACCTTTGTTTGTGCAAGAGATCATGTGTGCCAAAGTTGAGGTCATTTGGAGGTGGTCGAAAAAATGACCGCATTCCGGAGGGGGCATTTGGTCTAACTTAAGCCAGTTTTTGAACAAATGTGATTTTTCCCACCACCTCCAAATCACCCAAACTTTCTTGAACATGGTGACTGATACGTCTCCAACGTATCTATAATTTTTGATTGCTCCATGCTATATTATCTACTGTTTTAGGCAATATTGGGCTTTATTATCCACTTTTATATTACTTTTGGGACTAACCTATTAACCGGAGGCCCAGCCCAGATTTGTTGTTTTATGCCTATTTCAGTATTTTGAAGAAAAGGAATATCAGACGGAGTCGAAACGGAACGAAATCAACTGGAGGAGTTATTTTTGGAAGGAAACACACCTGATGAACTTGGACCCCACGTTAGGGGAGACACGAGGTGCTCACGAGGGTGGGGGGCGCCCCCCCTAGGGCGCGCCCCCCTATCTTGTGGGACCCCCATGGCTCCTCCGACATCCTCCCTGCACCCATATATACCCACGTGACCTAAAACTTCTAGAACGCAAGATAGATCAGGAGTCCCGCCGCCAGAAGCCTCCGTAGCCACCGAAAACCAATCTAGACCCGTTCCGGCACCCTGCCGGAGGGGGCAATCCCTCTCCGGTGGCCATCTTCATCATCCCGGTGCTCTCCATGACGAGGAGGGAGTAGTTCTCCCTCGGGGGCTGAGGGTATGTACCAGTAGCTATGTGTTTGATCTCTCTCTCTCTCTCTCATGTTCTTGAGATGATACAATCTTGATGTATCGCGAGCTTTGCTATTATATTTGGATCCTATGATGTTTCTTCCCCCCTCTTCTCTCTTGTAATGAATCGAGTTTCCCCTTTGAAGTAATCTTATCAGATTGGGTCTTTAAATATTTGAGAACACTTGATGTATGTCTTGCCGTGGATATCTGTTGTGACAATGGGATACCGCATGCCACTTGATGTATGTTAAGGTGACCAACTTGCGGGTTCATGAACCTACGCATACACTACAAAAAAATACACTTCCATGATGATACGTGTTTGTCACAGTAGGTCGCTTTTTTTTGTCATGCATGTACATCCATGACAAATTTATGACAGAATCAAGATAGTCATACCTGTGCTGTCATAGAAGTGTTCCATGACATTACCAAAATTATCATCACGGAAGTGTACACTTCCATGACAATAAATCGCGCGTCACAGAAGTGCTTTCGTCAAGGGTGACCGATACGTGGCATCCACCGTAACGGAACGCTATTAAGCTATCGGGTCGGGTTTTGGATCCGATAACCCGTTAACAGCCCCGACCAATGGGAAATTTCCATGTGTAAAATTCTTATTGGCCGGACGAAACACGTGTCAGCTCATCAGTGGGTCAGATAGGCGCCTATGATATGTCGACACGTGGCATGGCCCAACAGTGGCCCATTTCGGTGAAAAAGGCCGGCCCGGTAAAAATTAGCAGGCCGGCCCATATAAGGCCTACTTGTGTCAGGTCTATTTAAGCCCACGACCCATATGAGATGTGCCAATTCAGCCCGTTAAAGATTTGACACCATTACAGCCCATCGTTAGTTCGAGCCCGTTAACAGCCCGCTATATACTTGGGCTCAATATCGGCCCGATGAGATTTCGGCCTGTTAACGACCCATTTAATGGATGTGCCAATTTTCAGGATGTACATCTTTCGGCCTTTTAGCGACCCATTTAAGTGTTGGGCTAATTTCCGGCCCGGTGTGTCTTTTAGCCCATTGACGGCCCATAAATCTGATGGGCCATTTGTAGTCGGACCTGAGTTTCGGCCTTTTAGTGGCCCATTTAAGTGTTGGGCCAATTTATGGCCCGGTGTCACTTTCAGCTGTTGACGGCCCATAAATCAGTTGGGCCAATTGTAGTCGGACCTGAGTTTTGGCCTTTTAGCGACCCATTTAAGTGTTGGGCCAATTCCCGGCCCTGTGTGCCTTTCGGCCTGTTAACGGACCATAAATGAGTTGGGCCATTTGTAGTCGGACCTTAGTTTTGCCCTCTTAACGGCCCATGCCCTTCATGGTCCAATACCAGCACGGTTTCTCTTTCGGCCTGCTAAAGGCCCACAACACAGTTGGGTCGTTTACAATATGACCTGACTTTCGGCCTCTTAGAGGCCCATGCTCTTCATGGTCCAATACAAGCCCACTGTCTCTTTCGGCCTGCTAAAGGCCTACAGTATAGTTGGGCCATATGTAGCCCAAACTTAGTAACGGCCTGTTAACGGCCCATGAAATAAATTGGGGCCACCTGTTGCCCGCTTCGATGTCGGCCTGTTAACGACCCGGGAGGTAAGAGGGCCGACCATTAACTTTCGGCCTAGTAACGGCCCATTAACTCAATGGGCCCACTGAAGTTCGTTCATGTCTTTAGGCCAAATTAGATAATTTGAGCCCATTACGACGAGCAAAAGTACGAGATACAGGGAATAACGTTGCACATCCAGAATATATTACAGGAAATTACATCCACTGGGCAATCAAAGATTGATGCCAGTGCAAATAAATGAGCAGAACCTAACCATCTGCAACGTCACAATCTGCAACCTCAGCACAGATGACGCCCATAAGCATGTGGGCAAGTTCTTGCTGCTTTGCCACACTGTCTCTGAAAACATTGATCAGTTGTTGTGTCGCACAACTCTGCACCTCTGATTCATCCACCATTTTCATCATTGCTTCAGCCATTAATTGGTTCACAAACATACATTTATTCCGTTGCATTTGAGACAGAGGATACTGAACAGATCCAGATGGCGATTTTGGCAGGCTTGTATTATTGATAGTGGAGAGTGTCTTGACCACTGCATCATAACGTAAATTAGGGCGGGAACCAAACAGATTAATCATGAGTTATTGCCATATTACCTGGCCTAGATTTACTGGAAAGAAACAATGGGGTTGCCTTGCTGTTTCCAGAGTTTGTCTTCTTATCTTCAGCAGCCTGCACAAAATTAACACACTAGCATTGCTATCATTGGCCAAGTCAGATAATAGGAAAGCAACATTGACACAACGAACGTTTGGGCAACTAGCCTACACCAAATTAACACAATATGGCACAGCTATCATCAGCCAGGTAAGGTAATACGAAAGCAACATTGACACAATGAATGAATGGGCAACTAGAGAAGCACTACAATTCAGTAATGTGCGTGATATGAGATAGCACATTCATGCAGCTCAGTACGCAAAACTACCAGGCAGTTTTCCTTACAAAAATCAACATTGGCGCCTTTAACATTTTGCTACAACTAATTTTAGATCAGATAAAGGTTAGATTCATGCCGATTAACAAAATACATGCTGATGTAAAAATATAGTGATATACAACAGGTACTTACATCAACACTGGAGCATAGAGAATTCCCGCAAGATATTTTCCTCGAATACGATCCCAATGGAGGAAGTCTTGTATCGTTTAACCTTATTTTCTAAAAGAGAGACGGGTAAGAAACATGTAGAAAATATGATCAGAATGCTATAAAATTTCATGATGCGAGGATACGCACACGCTTCTTAGAATGGAGTTGACATTCTTTTGCTGGACTGGAGCGGACTAGTTCTTTGGCCACTGGAATCTGCTTATTATCAGTGGGAGTTGGGTTTCTCTGTGCTGGAGCAGTATCTATGAAAAATGGAGTTGGTTTATTATCTCCTGGCGTTTGGATCTTTTGCAAAGACCTGGTTTGTAACCCTTCAGATTCTAACATAGCCGTCTTCCCCTTGCATGCCTTATATAGAAGAATGGTGATTCAGTTATAAAACATGCTACAACAAAGATGGAATAGGTACTGAAGAATAGAAAGGCATGACATATTGACATGTATTCACTCCATCCGGAAATAAATGGATGGGTCTAGGCGTATTTCAGTTCTAGATACATCCAGTTTTATCCATTTCTGTGACATTTAATCCGGACGGAGGGAGTATGATGTAAGAGCTAGGGATACAACAGGACAACACAGTAAAAAAACACTGAAAACCCCACTGCAGAACCAAAGTATTCAAGCCCACTGATATGAGATAGTACACTCATGCAGCTCAGGATGCAAAACTACCAGGCAGTTTTCCTTGCAAAAATCAACATTGTGGCCTTTAATCATACATTTTGCTACAACTAAATTTAGATCAGATAAAGCTTGGATTCACGCCGATTAACAAAATACATGCTGATGTAAAAATGTAGTGATATACAACAGGTACTTACATCTACATTGGAGCACAGAGAATTCCTGCAAGAATCTTTCCTCATAAACGATACCATTGCAGAAAATCTTCTATCTGTTAAGCTTATTTTCTGAAAGAGAGATGGGTAAGAAACATGTAGAAAATATGATCAGCATGCTATAAAATTTCATGATGCAAGGATACGCACACGCTTCTTATAATTGAGTTGACATATTTTTGCTGGACTGGAGCGGACTAGTTCTTTGGCCACTGGAATCTGCTTATTATCAGTAGGAGTTGGGTTTCTCTGTGCTGGAGCAGTATCTATAAAAACTGGAGTTGGTTTATTATCTCCTGGCATTTGGATCTTTTGCAAAGGCCTTGTTTGTAACCCTTCAGATTCTAAGATAGCCGTCTTCCCCTTGCATGCCTTGTATAGAAGAATGGTGCTTTAATTATAAAACATGCAGCAGCAGAGAGATGGAACAGGTACTAAAGAATAGAAAGGCATGACATATTGACATGTATTCCCTCCATCCGGAAAAAATGGATGGGTCTAGGCGTATTTTAGTTCTAGATACATCCTTTTTTATCCATTTCGGCAACATGTAATCCGGACGGAGGGAGTATGGTGTAAGAGCTAGGGATACGACAGGACAACACAGCAAAAAAAACACTAGTTGAATGTAAAACTGTATGCTAGGGAATGTAAAACAAGAAGGCATGACATATTTACATGCATGATCAGCATGCTAAGCACATGGCATTGCAACAGAGTAGATACACTCCAGGACATTGTATGCATGTTGTACCCATATCACAGGCCAAGTTAGAGCAAGGACCTTGTGGGGTGAAGAGGATTCATCATCTTTCTGCAAGTCTTCTGAAGAACTGCCTTTACATGTTCCATCATATTGGGTATCATTGACATCAAGTTTATTGGCCTTTACATTGCTTCGTGAGGTTCTTGTGGATATATCAGTGTGTGCAATTATATCTGACATGCATGGAAGACAACTAGTAGTTTGATTTATGTAACGAGTGCCTGTAGGAGACGACATAAATAGTAGGACTGGGGTTAACTAGCAGCAACAGGTCTCATAAACTAAAGGGAGAACACAGATGAAAGCTACAGAATATGTACCGTTTGTACTCGAGATTAACTAGATGGCACAAAAAAGTATTAAAGAACAACATAGGAAATACTAGAAGTGGTATAATACTATAATCACCAGCCTGTGGGATAGCATTGGCTGATGGATGATAACTATGGAACAGTGTTACCTAAAGAACAAGTATCTTAGCTGAACTATGGAACATCGTTAACTCCTGAACAAGACCCGTAAGAGATCAACATGAATATACAGTGAAATGTGATGATCTATTTTCCATGCTTAGATGAATAACAAAGCCATAAATGTTGCACACAAGTAAGATGAGGGTACAACCTATCGGGCTGCCATCCATAGAAGTGAGCATTATGCGCTGACTTGTCGATGGCCCTGCAGTTGTTGTGGCTGTGCATGTCGGGCACGCGCATTCGATGCAGGGAACTGTTGAGTGGGGACTATAGCTCCCTTCTGGTGTATGCTTCCCTTGTTGGAGCAGCTGCGGTGAGTCGGAAGATGGTGTGTCTGAAGATGCAGATAACACATAATGTTAAGAACGACATATCTCTTTGATCTGAAGAAATACACTAAGAGATCAACAGCAAGGTACGAGAGTGGTCACACGTCTATTGACTGAAGACTAAATTGGGGTCACATGATTTTATTTTATTTTGGTACTGTCCGATCTAGGCCGGATGGCTGGCCGTCTTGTGCCTCCCGGGTGACACTGTTCGGAATCTTCCCCGAAGAGCCAGCGACCAACGACAGAGCAGCCTGCCTCCGCCGTCCATGGCCCCGGCCAAAACCCCGCTCCCCGCCCCACCGCACTGCCGTGGTTGTGCCGCCCCCGGGCCAATCCACAAAGACTCCCCGTCATCCAGATCCGGCGGCGGCAGTACCTTCAGCCCATGCAACTCTAAAAGATAGCCATCTAAGCGCTGCTTCTGCGGCGAACTTGCGGCACCGCACCCTTACATTAGACACCAGCCAACCGGCAGCCTAGGAGCTCCGCCGCCTCGAGGGGTGCTACTTCCCATTTCAAATCGATTGGCCCAGAATAAAAATTCAGACAACTGACGCCTAAATAAAGTGATTTGAGATGAGGGTGTGACCTATCTGGCGGCATGGTGAAGTAGGCAGGTCCAGCTGCTGAGTCGGTGAGGCCGACGCGGTTGCGATGGCGGCCGGCGGCAGGGAAAGAGCGATGTCGCGACGATCGACGGCTACGCCGAAGCAGCGCCAGGACTCTGGACGGATCCAAAGTTGGAGCCGCTCCGGCGCCGTGAACAACGGCGGGGGTGAATCGGCTCCGGTACGGTTCACGCGGCCGTCGTTGAGGCAGCACCAGCAGCATGGAGTAAGAGGCACACGGCCCAGTGCACGACGGCAAATGGACAGCGTCTCCGGCATTAGGGAGGAGGGCGGCTGTGAAATTGGTGCGGTGGGGGGTGCCATGGAGGTGGGGCTGAGGTTTCGCGGCTCGGGAGAAGGGATCTTCCCGGGGAGAAGGTGATTTGGCAC
>NC_057794.1:59819616-59820621 GCF_018294505.1 Triticum aestivum
TCTGAAATGTGAGGGGGAGTTACAGTTCTACCCTTGCCTATAGGCTTCTCGGCTTGGGTCTGTGTACTGAGGGTCGGGGATAGTAGAGTAACTTTGCTTCTCCCCAAATAGTGGGCGGGAGCGATTTCGGTCGAGGAGGGCGTGTTTTGAACTATAGTGGGCGCGAGCGATTTCGGGCGAGGAGAGCGTGTTTTGAAATAGTGGGCGCGAGCTATTTCGGGCGAGGAGAGCGTGTTTTGCCGACCATGGTTTATGAATTATTTGGCACATGTCATTTCGGCCGAGGAGAAGGCGCGCTTGGATGAAGTTACGAACCTACCCTCGATGTACAACTGGCCAATTGATGCGTGTCCCACATAGGACGGTAATTTTGTGTCTCCCATTTATTTGCTCGGGCGAATTCCACCGAGCAGAGAGGATGTTTAACGGTTCGTTCAAATTTTGGGAGAACGAGCATCCACGTCTACCTTACCAAGTCGATTCGGATCAAATTTTGAAATATTAGCTTGCCACTTCTTTTTTAGATGGAGAGATGATGCTCGGGAGTAATGTGTTTTTACATGCTTGTTGCTAGCGATTTACTATATGACAAATAGTTGACCCACTCAAAAACGCGAATCAAACCCAAAATGAAATATCTCGATTCAATGAAATAGCTCGTTCAGTAGGTCAAAATAGTGAACTAAATCCAAAATTGAACACCTCAATCGAGTAGCATGTTGTACAGTATTATAGTACTCCATGAACATGTTGAAAGTCAAATTAATGAACTTGTTTGATATACGCATATATCCGTTCATGTGTGGATTGCAGACAACATGTTCTCCAATTTAAATATTTGAATGCAAGTTTATATCGAAACATGGTTTATATCAGTCTTTGATGCATAAAACGCGACCTCTCCCTCTCCCGGACTCCTGTTCTCTCTCTCTCTCTCGCTGACAATCTTCAATTCCGTCGCACGCATCTGACACAAAAACCTTGTTGGTCCCTCTCCCTTTCTCT
>NC_057794.1:59820837-59851623 GCF_018294505.1 Triticum aestivum
TCTCTCTCTCTCTCTCTCTCTCTCTCTCTCTCTCTCTCTCTCTCTCTCTCTCTTTGTGTGTGTGTGTGTGGGGGTCTTTCTAGTTCGCATGCATATATACACCATCTATAGGTCTCTCTCGCACACTATGTATGATACTCTAGCTAGTCCAAGCTAGATATCTTGGGTGCACTCATCGTATGCACAAAGATTCCTTGCCTCTTTGCCTGTAACTCTCTCATGCACCACTATGTCGTCTCGGAGCTCTTCCCCCCTCTCTCAAACTCTCCATCCACCTGGGTCACACATACACATGCATATCTCACTCGCACTCAATAGGCCCATCTAAAACTCTATCTCTCCCCCTTGTTCTCTCTCCATCTCACACGCGTACACACACAATCACATGCCCAGCTAGCCAAGTATGATGGTCTCTCACTCAATTGTAGGCACACGCAGTCCCCCCTATATGTATATGACTAGCTAATCTTAGTCTCCATCACAAACATGTGCATGGTCTATCTCGATTTCTCTCGGGGCATCTTTCTATCGCGCACGCACTCCCTCGATCTCCCACCCATATAGTCCCCTCACGATCTTGACGGGATCTCTCTATCACAAACACACCCTCTCTCCCTCCCCATGCGTCCATGCCATCCATGTGTCCCTCTCGACCTTTGTTCCTTGTTGGCCACACCTCTATTGGACATGCGCTATAGGGGTGTCTCTCTTCGTTGCAAACAATCACACACTAGCTATCTTCATGTATCTCCTTGCCTCGCTTTTCCATCTCGGAGATGCATGCGTGATATGTTCGCATAAGAAATGAAAAAACACTCTCTCTTTCTAATTTATCCTTTGTTGTCACTTTCTCTTTCACACGCATACTCTTTTTGCACACTTACTCATTCTCCTTCACACGCACTTGATCTGTCTTGACTAAGGCACTCTCCTCGGTCCATAGCATACAGATTTATTGAAAAGTCAAACATCACAAAGTTTGACCATGTACGTGGAGAAAAAGAATTACATCTAGTACGTCAAACATATACCATTAGATTCACCATGAGATGTAGTTTTGTATGATGTATCTTTGGTATTGTAGATATAAATAACATTTGCGTAAACCTGATCAAAGTTTCCAAAGTTTGACTTCTAAAAAATCTACATGCACTGCATTATCGAGCGGATGGAATATCTCTTTCCCCCTCTCAGCTATCTGATGCACCACTCAGCCTTATCGGGGCTCCTCAATCTCTCTCAAACTTTATTGGTTAGTTTGGTTCGTGACCTGACCCTCATGCCTTGATGGCCGGTACTGCCTGGTGTGGACGTGAGATGTAAAATATTTCTGCCTGGCCAGGCTTGTGTGGTGCTGAAGCGTTTGGTTCATGCCTGGGCCAGGCAAAGCATCAACGTCCCATCAATCAATCCATGCATCAATTATTTAATGCTAATATCCATCCATGTTGTTGTTAGCCTCGTGGCCACAGGACCAGGCATGGCCAGGCGTTCGAAATTGGTCGCCTGGGCCAGGCTACTTGCAGTGTCTGGAGTTCAGCCAGGCTAATTAAAGTGCAAGGGAACCCAGGCCAGGCGGGCTTTCTTTTTCACAGGGTAGTAACCAAACAAGCGTGCATGAAATCCAGCCACAACCCCAGGCCAGGCAAAAGATGCTCAGGACGCAAGCCAAACTGGCCTTATATCTCCCTGGTTCACACATACACATGTCTCGCTCGCGCTATACATATAGACCCATCCAACACTCTCCTCCCTTGTTCTCTCTCCATGTGACACGCACCCCCCTAAGTACCATAATCCCTCAATCCATCATAGGCGCAAGCACTGCCCCCCTCGATCATAAGTATGATTATCTCTTACTAGCCATCAGGAACACACGTATTGTCTCCTTCCATCCATACGTCTATCTCGATATCTCTCGAGGCATCTTCTATCACGCACACACCTTGTCACTCGATCTCACACCCATGTAGTCCCATCACGATCTCCAGGGGATCTCTCTATGACAAACATACACTCTCTCCTCCCCATGTCCGCATTTTCTCTGTACATCTCTCTCGACCTCTCTCCCTTGTTTGTCAGACTCCTCTTGGCCACGTGCTAGGGGTCTTGCTCTCTCGGTTCCAAACAACCACACACTATCTCCTCACCTTGCCTCCGTTGTCGAAGATGCATGTGTGATATGTTTGCATAAGACACATACACTTTTTCTCTACTTTTATCGTGTGTTGTCCATGTCTCTTTCACACACGCACACACACTTTTTTCACTCTCTCTCTCTCTCTCTCTCTCTCTCTTGTTAGGGACTCTGTCACGTCCATAAGCATATGGATGTTTTGAAAAGTCAAACCTCAGAAAAGTTTGACCAGGTATATGTGGAGAAAAACATTTACATCTGGAACGATCATTAGATTCATCACAACATGTACTTACTTCATACTATCATTTATCTTTGGTATTGTAGATATAAGTAATTTCTTTATAAACTTGGTCAAAGTTTCAAAAGTTTGACTTAAAAAAATGTTGGAACTACATTATCGAACGGAGGGAGTAGCTCTTTCTCTCTCTCTCTGCTATCTCTCACGGGCCTCCCCTCTCACTCGAACTCTCTATACCGACGGATTATACGCTCACTGTGTCAGTGTATAGCTCCGTATATTGTTTAGTTGACCGGTCAACCAATCCACATGCTGCCTTGTCAGCTCGTGTTCTGTATCTTCGTGTGCTGGCCCATGTGGCAGTGGGTGAAAATAAGTAAACTAGAGGCCCATCTGACACGCGGTGAAGTAAACAAAGTTGAAACCACTCGGGGTAGCATCCCGCACGCTAGTAAATTGAGGGCGCATTAAGGACAAACTTCTTGCGCAGGAAGGACGCACTCGCGCACAATTCACCACTACGCGGCGGCATGCACAGAAGGACGCACTCGCGCACACCCAGCACACAACACACACCAGCACACGTGTACACCGGCGTCACCGCCGGTTGAGATGGACGGCGAGGCAGCCAACAAGCGGAGGCGGCTGGAGCCAAAACCGCATCCGGCGAGCCTGGACTTCATCAGTAGCCTCCCCGACGACACGCTGCTCGTCATCATCGGCCTCCTCCCCACCAAATCTGCCGTGCGGACCGCCCTGCTCTCCCGGCGGTGGCGCCCCCTTTGGCGCTGCGTCCCCCTCAACCTCACCGTCGACAGCTGCCTCTGCGATGGGGATTGCAAATGCATGGCCGCAGTCTCCAAGATCCTTTCATCACACCCTAGGCCAGCCAAACGCCTTGACATTCGCATGTTCAGTACCAACTGCAAGGTCCAACCCAAGTTCGACGAGTGGTTCTTATCCCCCGCCCTAGATCAGCTCGAGGAGCTCAGCTTTGAAGCTGGACGATGTCGCTCTCTGCCGCCGTCCGCGCTCCACCTCACGCCAATGCTGCACCGCGCCAGCTTCAGCTCCTGCTATCTTCCCCAGATTAATGCCGCGCCCACTCTTCTTCTCCCTCAACTCAAGCAGCTCGACCTCTTCGATGTTGTCATCTCAAAGAAGGCTATGGAGCACCTGCTCCACAGCTGTACTGCGCTCGAGTACCTTCGTCTTGAGTAGATCCACGGGTTCATTAGCCTCCACATCGCCTCGACGAATCTCCGATGGATTTATGTGTCTTGCTGGCCCCGCAACAAGACATCAATTGGGAAGAGATCACTCCAGCTGTTCCATGTTATGGTCATTGAGAATGCGCCTTTCCTTGAGAGATTGCTTGTATCAGATCTAGAAGGTCCAACAAAAATCAGGATCATTGACGCGCCGAAATTGACAGCGTTGGTGTACTCGTCTGCCAAATTCTCCGAACTCTTTATTGGATCCGTAATCGTTCAGGTACAACACTCATCTTCTTCTCCGTCTTCTTGAAATTCACATTTTTAAATTTCTTCTTGATGTATTTACGACCGTCTTCCAGAAAATGATTCCCACAAGCTTGACCCAGTCCATGCGCACAGTGAAGATCTTAGCACTAAAATCTATCAGCCCCAATTTGGATCAAGTTGTTGGATTCCTTACATGCTTTCCGTGCACGGAGAAGCTACTCATTGAGGTGAAACTTCTTTCCTATAAGCAAACGATAATCACAACGTAGCTCAATTTTTTTCGTAATTTTCCCAAATTACGATGACAAGTGTAGTGTTCAAAACTGCATCTACGCACTGCACCGAAAGAAATGTTTTTAGTATTTTTTCTCACGTGATCACCTGCATCGTTTTTATGCTGTACTACTATAGTAGCCTAGGCTAGTCATAGTGGAAAGTAACTTATGGTTACCCTAAGAGCAAGTACTACCTCCATCCTGGTTTACTCTTCCAATTTTGTAGTATCAAAATTTGACCATAGATTTAACTGATAAAATGTTAATGCATGTCACTAAGAACTATATCGTTGGATTCATATTTGAACATAATTTCAAATGGTGTAATTTTTAGTGACATGCATTGGCATTTTCTTAGGTAAATCTATGGTCAAAATTTTATACTAAATACGAGGTAGTATTACAAAAGTGGGCTATGTAGGCCAAAACATGTGCCAAATTCACTTGTGATGCATTTGGCATCGATGCCCCTCCATTGCTCACCTGGTGTCCCAATCTGGATCACCTACTTTGCTCCGGTGCCAAATTAACTCACGCAATGAAAAAACACTGCGTGGGAGAGAGAGAGAGGACCGAGGCAATAAAAAACACTTGTTTGGGAGAGTGAGAGGCTGGTGTAGTTGGTTTGATTGATTTGTTTATACATGTGGGTCTGTGTGCACAGCGGTGCCAACTCTCTCACATCGCGAGAGTGGTGCCAAAATATTTTGATTTGACATCGATGCACATTATGTGGCATACTTTTGTGAAATATGGCATCGGCCACATAGTGGAAGGCAACAAATGCCCAAGCTCTTCACGTGCTCCTAGTTAAATGAGAGGAAACAGAGAGAGAGAGAGAGAGAGAGAGAGAGAGAGAGTGAGTGAAAAAATATCACTAGCCAGCCAACCCTATCGTATGAGCGAATGATATTGGTACCTCTTGATGACATGGCAATCTTATGCAGACGGCTGCTCTAATATGTTCTCTTCTTTTGCAGATAAAAAAGACCCGAAAGTGAAAAATGTGCTGCACTATAACAATCTCATCGAATGCCTTGATCTCCATCTTACAAAAATTGATTTGATCGACTACCGAGGCAGCACATCTGAGATTAAATTGGACATGTTCTTTGTTCTGGAGGCAAGTGTGCTCAAGGTAATGAGGTTTGGCGTTCTCTGGCGCAACAATGAATGGCGTGCTGATCACCGCAAGCGTCTAATCCTAAATGACAAAGTCTCCGCAGAAGCTGAATTTGTTTTTGAAACATCAAGTGGCCAGAGACTCGAAAACTTATTTGCCCATTAGTGACTTGTCAGGGCGGTGGATTTTAGTTTGTACAATAATGCTGCATCCACCTAAAGTAACGAAAGTTCTTACGTAAACTTCCTAGTAATTCCCTCTTTGTAGGTGCAACATTACTCCTAACATTTGTAATATCAGTTTGAAACTTGTAATATTGCCATGTCCTATTCCTGCGTTTTCAAAATCCTGCGAATCAAACAGGTCCTGAGTTGGTGATGATGTTGTGCCTCCCATCTTTCACCAATAACCGTCGGATCTAGATCTGACGCATACAAACCAAGCTTCTCCATTTTTGCAAAAAGATGCCCGCACTTGTTCCCTATTTACAAACAACTCCTTGTCTCTCATAATCAGCCTCATCTCCTCCCCACCACATCTAGGAGTAGAAGGCCGTGGAAAAATCTGGCGTGATGGCCACTGCCGGAGCCGTCCACCCCCAATCTTGGTGTTCCGTGCAATGCACGGGCATCTACGCACGGGAAATTATGTCGAACAGGGCTAGTTGTAAGCAGGCTAGCTCTACAGCCATGATGATAGTGACTGCAGACGGTGAGGCTGACTATGGTATGCCGAACACGGCGCCTATACTCAGGTGTCATCTCCGGCGCAGGGTCTTGTCACTTCATTGTGAGGAGCAGCACGTAATAATTTGACCAACGGGTAGTACAGTGCTAGTACTCCTACTACTACATTGGTAGTACTACTACTAGTACTAGTAGCACCACCGTCTGGATTTAGGAGTACTACCACGTCCATCTAGATTTTAGTATTGCCTAGCAATATCTAGTAATGCATGTCACCAAAAATGTACTACTCCATCTGTAAATAAATACATGGTGTTTTATTCCTATCGGCGAGAGAACTTAATGTTTTTTTGCTAACTAGAGTACTGTAATAGGATTACATGCAATGAACTAAACACTGCATGTCATGTTTGGTACTAGTCTCAAGTCATTGAAAGCATGCACGACCCACATCTCTCATTGGTTGATATGTCACGAAATAAGAAACAAGGAGGGAGTTAATGCACCGTGCCTAAGTATTTTGGGATTATTTGGTTTTCGTAAGGTGACTTACACAACATTTTTGTTTACATGCATTAACATTTTATTAGTTAAATCAAAGGTCAAAACTTGGCGCAAAATGCAAAGGGGACCAATAAACCAGTAAACATCAAACTTCTCTCGTTTGGCCCCAACTAGAGGTCCGGTGAGATGACTATACTGCACCGGCACGGAGGGGGACGCAGCTTCATTGACTTACGACAATTGCCTTTGGGTGAATGACACGTGGCCCCAGGGGGTGGCTGACCCACCTATCATACAGCCAAAGGCAGGTGCAGTAGAGGGCCGAGGAGTAGTACGAAATCCTATGCACCTACGCACGCTAACCAAGGGCTGAGTGATCACTCGGATCGCAAGATCAGTTGACTAGAAGCTACGCTAGACCCATGGAGGTGATGAGCGCGAGAATCAGCCGGGTGTGCCAGATGGTCCACGACACCGGCCTGCGGCCTGGCAGGTAGTAGTGCTTGAGGCCGCCAGGGCGAGGGGCCGCTTGGACGACAGCTTCGCATCCTTGTTCGACGAGGTCCTCGTCGGTTTTCTCGACAAGTTCACCGTCGTCAAGAAGCTTGCGGACGACTTTGACGTAAGCCTCCAGCCGACGCGCCCAGGCTCTGTGATACCCGCCACCCTCAACGGCCACTATGGTAACAACCTCTTCGACGCACTGGTGGACCTGCGACTGCCCGTCGTCGCGCCGGAGAATGTCCACCTCGAGGACGCGCTCGCCGCGCAGCGCCTGGCGCAGCAAGACACCATCGACATAATCACCCACGTCTACGCGCAAATCATCCACAAGGACTAGTACATGCAAGAGGAGGACGATAGGATGCTGGCCTTCTTGGAGCGCAGGGCAACCTTGGACGGCACTGTTCAAAAGCACGTTGAGCTCGCCGCCAACGCCGCTGCTCCTCACACGTCGGTTGGTGACCCGACACACTAGGGCGTGAGGATGTCGTTGAACGTTGATGGATCCGTATGTATTTTTATCCTTCTGTCAAATCCATGTAGTAGTATATGATACTACATTAATTATCTTACCTTTCACATCAACTTCATAATTTTCGTACGTACTCCATGCATGAACGGCGCCAGAAGCAAACTTCTCATTAATCTAGGCAAATCGTTGTTTTCTATCTATCGGTCGCGCCATGGAGCAGAACCAAATTTTATAAATTACGAGTTCAAAAGGAAAAGCCTACCGTGTTCGCGTCGCACCCCACACGGTTGGTCCGGCATGCCGCTCAAGCGGGAATGCGTGCGGTGTTGCATTTTCACTTACAAGTGGGACCGCAGTTGAGCAAACCGACTATCGGCAAACCCCCACCCCACCCACAGCGCGATGGCTGAGAAAAGAGGACAGGAGGGAGAAGAGATGGCTGTAGCATGGACTCCAATAAAATTGGTGTCGGATGGGACTCGTGTGGGTGGCGTGTGCCATACTGCTAGACGTGAATGCTAGTTATGGCCCATGCCACCCCACTATATCGAGCCTATATTGAGGTACATAGAACAAATTTCCTGCAGTCCGTGCTCAGCCCTCCTCTATCTCTCTTCTCAGCCAGCCAGCAGATGCGCGGAGCCCATCATCTGTTTGCTCACATGCGGCCCCACATGTCAGTGAAAACGTAAGAGGACCCACTGAACCTGCACATCTTTCACCTCGACGTGCTGGTGATGAAAAACAAATCCAATAAAGATCTTCGGTGGCCGCTTTTGGAGTAAGATTCTATTTACAGTTTAACCCAAGATGCACATCTTGTGGCTTCAACTACCACTCTTTTTTCTTTCATGACACGACCTGGATGCTGGATGTCCCACGTATCGGCAAAAGGAGGAAGAACCCGACCAAATCTTCGGTTCTGCTCTCGGATTGGACTAGTTGTGCTAACTTAAAATTTTTATTGTGTACTCCCTCCGTTCCAAAATACTTGACTTCCATTTGTCCAAAAATGGATGTACCTATATACTAAGACATGTCTAGATACATATATATTTTGACAAATAGAAGGTATGTAGTATTGTGCAATGGAGGGAGTAGAATGGATGCAAGTTTTTGTATTGGGAAGAAGAGTACATCCATATATTGATAGAGCGCAATTTAGTAGATGTTCTATCACTTTTAGCTAGTATAGAATAGAGGCTAGATGTCGGTGTCAAAACCGGCGGATCTCGGGTAGGGGGTCCCGAACTGTGTGTCTAGGCGGATGGTAACAGGAGGCAGGGGACACGATGTTTTACCCAGGTTCGGGCCCTCTTGATGGAGGTAAAACCCTACGTCCTGCTTGATTAATATTGATGATATGGGTAGTACAAGAGTAGATCTACCACGCGATCAGAGAGGCTAAACCCTAGAAGCTAGCCTATGGTATGATTGTTGTTCATCCTATGGACTAAAACCCTTCGGTTTATATAGACACCGGAGAGGGCTAGGGTTACACAGAGTCGGTTACAATGGTAGGAGATCTACATATCCGTACCGCCAAGCTTGCCTTCCACATCAAGGAAAGTCCCTTCCAGACACGGGACAAAGTCTTCGATCTTGTATCTTCATAGTCCAAGAGTCCGGCCGAAGGTATAGTCCGGCTATCCGGACACCCCCTAATCCAGGACTCCCTCAGTAGCCCCTGAACCAGGCTTCAATGACGACAAGTCCGGCGCACAGATTGTCTTCGGCATTGCAAGGCGGGTTCCTCCTCCAAGTACTTCGTAGAAGATTTTAAACACAAAGGTAGTGTCCGGCTCTGCAAAATAAGTTTCCACATATTGCCATAGAGAGAATAATATTTACACAAATCTAATCTGCTGATGTATTCCGTAACGTGACATCACACCACGGCCAAGTCTTTATTCGAATCATTTTACTGTTCTACCTCAGCATGTTTAGCGAGGCGGTTTCCTTGGCATGTCTTGTCAAAGCAGAGATCGTGTCCCCTTATTCTAGGATTCTCATTAATACGGGCGTGGGTAACCCAACCGCGCCATTGATTACGGTGCTTGGGAGATAAGCGAGTTTTACCAGGCTGGTGGGGACGCATAGTCGTGCCCACCCATATAAGGGGATAAGGATCCACCTTTTCATCCACGCCTTCTTCCTCCTTTGCCTATCCATTTCCGCGCACTCGAGCTCCAGCGCCCAAGTTCGCACACCCCACCTCAACCTTCTCCAGCCATGTCCGGAGCGGGAGGCAAGGGGATGGTCTCCTCCGTCACGGAGGGACACATCAAAAGACTGAGGAAGGGCGGATACTTGTCTAACGACATTGCGCACCGGATTCCCGAAGAGGGGCAGCTCATCCCCACCCCTAGGCCCCATGAGAGGGTGGTGTTCCTCCCTCATTTCCTCCGCGGACTAGGCTTCCCTCTCCACCCATTTGTCCGGGGGCTCATGTTCTACTATGGCCTGGATTTCCACGATCTGGCCCCGAACTTTGTCCTCAACATCTCGGCGTTCATCGTCGTGTGCGAGGCTTTCTTCCGCATCCACCCCCATTTCGGCCTATGGCTCAAGACTTTCAATGTCAAGCCGAAGGTGGTGCTCGGCACCCAAGCGGAGTGCGGAGGCGCCATGGTGGGCAAGATGCCCAACGTCCTATGGCTCGAGGGCTCCTTCGTGGAGTCCCTAAAGGGGTGGCAATCGGGGTGGTTTTACATCACCGAGCCGCGCGGCCCTGAATGGGTCGCAGCCCCCGAGTTTCGATCCGGACCCCCTACGCGGCTCGCCTCCTGGAAAGAGATGGGCCTGTCGTGGGGTAAAAAAGCAGAGCTGACCGGACTCCAAACATGCGTCCAAACCCTTGTGGACAAGAAGCTCAAACTCGTCAACGTAGTCCAGGTTATGCTCATCCGCCGGATCCTCTCGTGTCAACAACGGGCCTTCAACTTGTGGGAGTTCGACCCGGCGCGGCACCGAACTCTGAGCAGGCTCTTCGACACGACGTACGAAGATGCCTGAAAGGTGCTTTTCAAGGGCGCTGAGGCCCCCGCATCCGCTATCGAGGATCGCGGATTCAGCACGCAGTGTCACGCTCACGCGGTAAGCTGTTTTACCTTTTACAGGGTATTTAGTTTTTCATAGTTTGACTCCATGCGGGATCTAAGGTCCCTTACCTTTGACAGGATTGGCAGGAGACGTCCGGACAGATAAACTGTCCGGCTCCTTTGCCCGAAGGCCCAGCGGACGCTCGTTTGTCGAAGCTGCTGGTTCCAGCACCCTATGTGGTGCCGGGGAAGAAGGCCAAGAAGAAGGCCACGGGGACTCGAAAGTGTGCCCGGCGCCAGGAGGTGTCGGATTCATCATCTGACGACTCCAAGGCGCACTCCTCCCATGAAGACGAGGAGGAGGAAGAAGAGACCTCTCCCCCTCCAGCGGGGGGAGGGAAGAAAAGGAAGGCCACCCCAACTGGGGAGGCCGAAGGGTCCAAGAAGGGGAAGACCCCTCCTCCGGACTACTCCACCAACACCGACAACGGCGAAGGGGAGTGGCTGCACAGGGCCAAGCCCCTGGCGAGATCGTAAGTATCCGGATACCAGAGTGATTCATAGTATTCCCCCATTGCATAGCTTTTCCTTACGTCGAACATGTTTATGCAGTCCACCCAAAGACCGGCTTGACGTGTCATCGAGCGGTTCCCTGGATTCGTCGGATGTGAATTCGCTTCCGATGGCTACCTCCCCCATCCTACGGACGACACCGAGGCAGCATCCCAACAGGTTCCGAGCCAGGAGGAGGTGGTCCTGGAGGCGCCGCAAGGTGACCTCCCGGACTCCAGGCGTGAAGGGGATTGAACCCCCAAGGGTTCCAAGTCCAGCTTTGAGCCGGACACCGCACCGGAACCTTCAACGGTTCCGGACTCCGGTAGGTAGCCTCCTTTCAAGAGGAGCAAGCCTACCGAGCCGGTGACCTCCGTCCAACCAGAGGCATCGGACAATTTGTTGGAGGTGCTTAACGGTGCCTCCATCGACGAGGAGCACTGCACTATTATGAGTGCGGTGATCCAGAAGGTTTAGTCCGCCAAGAGCGGACTGACTGAAGCCTGTGCCAGCCTTCCAACAGGCTTCGAGGTAAGTAAAGAATATGTAAAAATATTACCGCATAGATAGTAGCCCCTGATGTTCTGTTTGGTGTTCGGAAAGAAAAGCCGAATATAGGATCTAATAACGTTCGCAGGAGTCTAACAAAAGTAAGTCAATATGCGTATGCAGGCTTCGCTGCTAGCATACGTCGCACTGACTGCGGAGGTGGGCACGCTGAAGCAGAACCTCGAGCGGTCCGAGAACGAGCTCGGCCATGCTAAGAGGCAACTCGAGGAGACGGAAGGTAAGAAATACCTTATTGAAATATGTGAAAGGTGCAATTGCAAAAAGTGACAGGATTAACGCGGCTATTGTAGGGGCCACAACTGAGGTGGCAACCCTTAAGCAAGCGCTGTCCGAGGCCGAGAAGAGGGCGGCCACGAAGCGCACCGAGCGGGAGAAGCATGAGACGCAGGTTGGCGAGGTGCGGCAAGAGCTCCAGGCTCTCATGAAAAAACATGAGAGTTTGGAGCTTGAGTCGAAGACACGAGAGTCTGAGCTCGCGGCGGCCATTGAAGATGCCAAGTCTGCCAAGGCCGAAGCCCAGAAGGCCCTCCAGGAGGTTGAGGCAATAAAAAAGATAGCGGCGGGTAAGGCATTCTTTATGCAAAGCAAGCACGTAAAAGTGAATTACTTGTTACTTACCCGAATCCGGAGCTCTCCAGGAGCATTCGCAGACTTTCCCCGTAGCGTGTCGGATGCCGCCGCCTTCTATCGAGCCGAGGAGGGGAGCTCGACGGAGAAGGTGTTCTGGTCTTAGTATGCTGAGGCCGAACACCCGGTGCCCTTAAGCGACCAGCTGAAACAGCTGGTCGAGCTCCATAAGGTGGCCGAACAGGCCATGAAGGGCCTCATAGTCCGGCTGTGTCCTGGAGAGGCCATGCCTGGGAGCTACTTCGGGCTGGTGAGGCGGCTGGTGGAGGCTTGTCCAAGGCTCGAAGTCATCAAGCGCTCCGTATGCATCGAGGGTGCCCGTAGGGCGCTTGCCCATGCGAAGGTGCGCTGGGGCAAGCTGGATGCTGAGAAGCTTGTGAAGGACGGACCACCGCCGGGCAAGGAGCATCGCAAGCCCGAGATGTATTATGAGGGCGTTTTGAAGGGTGCCCGCCTTGTGGCGGATGAATGTTCCATGGATGTAATTTTTCAGTAAACTCACTCATTTTGTCCTGTGCGCTGAAAACTTGTTCATGTGCGCTAAGCAATGCCTTTTGAATTTAAAATATTACCTTCTGTGTGGCCGTTTATCAAATTTGAGAGATGGCGAGTCGTCGGCTTCTGCCCCCATGGCACGAGTGCTGGGGTGTTCGGGATAAACATGAGCGCTCTTTTTCCCATTCTTGGGTCCTTCGAGGGAGGCGCTCAACACAACGAACAAGGCAGTCGGACTATAATGCTTGAACACTCTCACTTAGCCATAGAATTCTATAATTTTAAATTTCGCCGAAGCCCCTAGTGTTCGGAAGACCGAGTTCGGGGTGCTATCCACGCCTAGGCCGGACAAAGCCGACTCCTCGCTCTAAGCGGCATAAGTCTTTAGGGACTCGAAAACCTCTCGAACAGCGACCAGCTCTCGCCTCATCATGATGGTCAGTTTTAGCTTTCTCTACTGAGGTGCTTAGCCCAGCTCAACTGGGGCACAATCGTAGCAGTTCTCCTAGTGCTACCTTAGCCGATATAATAGAACGTAAGGTACCAAATCATAGGAGCCGGGTAAACCCAACTATTGACCCAAGACATGATTCGGAGCCGATGCATATAATGCTATAAGTTAGGGGTGCCGCACTTGTGAAAGTGTTTGGACTTCTCACACCGTATTGTGGGGTACTTAAGCCCCTGGCGTATTGGCCGTACCAAAGTGTACGGGTGCAACATGTCATTAATGAACATATATTCGTAAAAAAAAGTAATGCAATAATAGACAGAAGCTATGCATTGTTTATTTAAAAAAGCTGCGATCAAAGCAGAACGATACAAATACTGCAATAAGCAAAAGATGGGACTATTTAACATGTCCTTTCCAGGGGCAAGCTGCGGAATGTTATGTGAAACAGGTATACTGCTCGTTATAGAGACCACCTTAGAGTTCCATAGTGCGGCATAGTTTTCTGCTTTCCTGGTTGTATCGTTTGTGCGGAAATTGTACTACCGGACAAGCCTTCCGAAGAATGGAGTCCTGAAAATAAGAGAAAATTAAGAAATCGGCAGCCCCTAGTGCGGTTTAAGCCGCGTTTCGGGCGTGCCGTGATGGTGCCCCTCCCCTTTTGCCCATGGTATTTCCAGAGTGTAGTTATGTACGCGCAACACTGGTTTCGCAAGTTCGTGAGGGCTGGGGTTGGGGCCGCATTGCTATGCTTGCTCGGAACATGCCTGGCGGTCTTGTTGTAGGTTACTCTGGGCGCGCTTGACGGTGTCCAGACGTTTAATGGCCGGACTAGAGAATTGCCTTGAGAGGCTGCTTTGTACTTCTGCTGTGATAGCCACCGCATGCTCCTCCGTTCGGAGAGAGCGTTCGGTGTTTCCATTGACCGTGATGACTCCTCGAGGGCCTGGCATCTTGAGCTTGAGGTATGCGTAGTGCGGCACCGCGTTGAACTTGGTAAATGCGGTTCGCCCGAGTAGTGCGTGATAGCCACTGCGGAACGGGACTATGTCGAAGATTAACTCCTCGCTTCGGAAATTATTCAGAGATCCGAAGACCACTTCAAGTGTAACTGAGCCTGTACAGTTGGCCTCTACACCTGGTATGATGCCTTTAAAGGTCATTTTAGTGGGTTTAATCCTCGAGGGATCGATGCCCATTTTTCGCACTGTATCCTGGTAAAGCAGGTTCAGGCTGCTGCCGCCGTCCATAAGGACTCTAGTGAGGTGAAATCCGTCAATAATTGGGTCTAGAACCAATGCGGAAAATCCGCCATGATGGGTGCTAGTGGGGTGGTCCCTTCGATCAAAAGTGATCGGGCAGGAAGACCATGGGTTGAACTTTGGGGCGACTGGCTCCATCGCATATACGTCCCTTAGCACACACTTCCGCTCCCTCTTGGGGACGTGGGTTGCGTATATCATGTTCACCTTCCGCACTTGTGGGGGAAAACCTTTCTGTCCACTGTTGTTCGGCGGCCGGGGCTCCTCCTCGTCATCGCTATGCAACCCCTTGTCTCTGCTTTCGGCATTTAACTTGCCCGCCTGCTTGAACACCCAACAATCCCTGTTGGTGTGATTGGCTGGTTTTTCGGGGGTGCCATGTATCTGGCATGAGTGGTCGAGTATTCGGTCCAAACTGTACGGGCCCGGAGTATTTCTTTTGAATGGCTTTTTCCGCTGACCGGGTTTAGAGCCTCTGAATCCGGCATTAACTGCCGTATCCTCAGCATTGTTGCTGTTAATGCGGCGCTTTTGCTTGTTGCGACGCGACCTGCCACTGCTGTCCTTGGTATCCAAATTACCAGGGCTCTTGGTCATGTTATTGCTGCGAGCTAGCCAACTGTCTTCTCCCGCGCAAAAGCGGGTCATAAGTGTCGTAAGGGCTGCCATAGATTTCGGCTTTTCCTGTCCTAGGAGCCGTGCAAGCGACTCATCGCGGATGTTATGCTTGAAGGCTGCTAGGGCCTCTACGTCCGGACCATCGACGATTTGATTTTTCTTGGTTAGAAATTGTGTCCAGAATTGTCTGGCCGATTCCTCTGTCTGCTGAATTATGTGGCTAAGGTCATCGGCGTCTGGTGGTCGCACATAAGTGCCCTGGAAATTGTCGAGGAATGCGGTTTCCAGGTCCTCCCAACAGCCAATTGATTATGCTGGCAAGCTGTTAAGCCAATGCCGAGCAGGTCCTTTAAGCTTGAGTGGGAGGCATTTGATGGCGTGTACGTCATCACCGCGGGCCATGTGGATATGAAGGAGATAGTCCTCGATCCATACCGCGGGATCTGTTGTGCCATCATATGATTCGATGTTCACGGGTTTGAAACCCTCAGGGATTTGATGATCCATTACTTCATCTGTGAAGCATAGTGGGTGTGCGGCGCCTCTGTATTGGGCTATATCACGACGCAGCTCAAATGAGCTTTGTCTACTGTGTTCGGCCCGGCCGGATTGACTGTATCCGGAGTGACAATTACCATCTCGTGCCGTGGGGCGCCCACGCGATCCGTAGATCGATCTTGTTTGCCTTGCCTTGTCCTCCAATATATCTCGCAGGTCTGGCGCATTTTCCCATGCCTTGGTATTTTTTGAGCGGCGCTGGGGTGCGGCTTGAGTGGAGGGCCGAGAGGCTTCTCTGTCGCGGCCACGGGGTGGCCGATCGGCCGCATCATGCGCTGGTGATGTAGGTTTAGGTGCTTCCTCCTCTAGTCGTGGTAGCAACCTGCCCTTTGGGTAGCTCTTGGAGGGGCGTTCGAGTTCATACTCTTCGGCCGCAAGGACTTCAGTCCATCTGTCGGCTAGCAAATCTTGATCAGCTCTAAGATATTGTTATTTTTTCTTGAGGCTGCTCGCCGTGGCCATAAGCCTGCGTTTAAAACGCTCTTGTTCGACGGGATCCTCTGGCACGACAAATTCGTCGTCGTCGAGGCTTGCCTCGTCTTCGGGGGGAGGCATATAATTATCGTCCTCAACCTCTCTGTCTGCCGCTCTCTCATGAGGGCTGGCTTCTCCATCCTCCTGTGTTGAATCTTGCTGGAGGTGGTTGTCTTCGGCACTGTCCGGGGTGTTATTATCTCCCGTGCCGGAATCACCGTTTTTGCTTTGGCTGGATTTAGAGCGGCGCCGCTGACGCCGGCGCTTAGGCTGCTTCTTGGAGGGGTCATCCTCCGCTGTTCCATCGCCATTGCCTTCTTCTGGGGTGTCCACCATGTATATATCATACGACGAGGTGGCTTTCCAGTGCCCTATAGGCGCTGGTTCTTGATCGTCTCCTGCATCGGCGTCCATACCGTCGATGTCTTCGGAGTCGAAGTCGAGCATGTCGGTTAAATCATCGACAGTGGCTACGAAGTGGGTGGTGGGTGGGTTTTGAATTTCTTCATCATCCGCATCCCAACCTTGCTGACCATAGCCCGGCCAGGGCTCTCCTAAAGAGAGAGACTTTAGTGAATTCAGAATATCGTTGAAGGGCGAGTGCTGAAAGATGTCCGCGGCGGTGAACTCCATGATCGGCGCCCAATCGGGTTCGATCGGTAGGGCCGCGGAGGGCTCGGAGTCTGGAGAGGAGTCCGGCTCCTTGGAGTCATGGGCTTCGCAGAGATTAGGGCTGGTGTTCGGCTCGATCGCCGTAGAGATTGCAGCCCCCGAGGCGGTGTCCAACCACCCATCCTCGATTGGCGCAGTTGGCTCCGAATTAAGGGTCGGAGCTGATGCGGGTGCGGCCTCCAGGGCACTGTTCAGTGGCAGAGCTAGATCATGCCCACCATGACAGTGCGGCGCGCTCGGCTGCGGCTCGAATCCGTCGAAGATCAAGTCTCCGCGGAGGTCCGCTGTGTAGTTTAAACTTCCAAATCTGACCTAACGGCCAGGGGCGTAGCTTTCGATCTGCTCCAGATGGCCAAGTGAATTGGCCCGCAGTGCAAAGCCGCTGAATACGAAGATCTGTCCGGGGAGAAAGGTCTCACCCTGGATCGCATCGTTGTTAATGATCGGAGAAGCCATCGGGCCTAAAAGTGACGACACAGAGGAACTCTCAATGAAAGCACCAATGTCGGTGCCAAAACCGGCGGATCTCGAGTAGGGGGTCCCGAACTGTGCGTCTAGGCGGATGGTAACAGGAGGCAGGGGACACGATGTTTTACCCAGGTTCGGGCCATCTTGATGGAGGTAAAACCCTACGTCCTGCTTGATTAATATTGATGATATGGGTAGTACAAGAGTAGATCTACCACGAGATCAGAGAGGCTAAACCCTAGAAGCTAGCCTATGGTATGATTGTTGTTCGTCCTACGGACTAAAACCCTCCGGTTTATATAGACACCGGAGAGGGCTAGGGTTACACAGAGTCGGTTACAATGGTAGGAGATCTACATATCCGTATCGCCAAGCTTGCCTTCCACGCCAAGGAAAGTCCCTTCCGGACACGGGACAAAGTCTTTGATCTTGTATCTTCATAGTCCAGGAGTCCGGCCGAAGATATAGTCCGGCTATCCGAACACCCCCTAATCCAGGACTCCCTCACTAGACATGAGACTAGATGCGAGGAAGCAACTTCTACTTCTTTACACTCGAAGAAGAAAGAAGCACGCAAGATTGAGCCTCCGTAGATCAACAATGAATGTATCGAGAAGGCACTAATCCAACTTACTACATGAGTAGTCAAAATTATCATTGGAGTTCATGCAAAACGGAGGTCCATTTGGGGTCGTGCGTTGGAGTTGGCCTTACAAGTGTGACCGCAGTTAAGGAAACCGACTATCGGCAAACCCCCACCTCGCCCGCCGCGCGATGGCTGAAGTTAGAGAAACGACGAGGTTGAAGAGATTGCTCTCGCATGGACTCCAAGAAATAATATGGTGTCAGATGGATGTCGTGGTGGTGGCGTGTGCCGTACTCCTGGATGTGAATGCTTGTTCTGGCCCATGCCACCCTACTACTCCTACTACTTACTCCTACTATATACTATACTACTAGTATATCGAGGATTCGAGGTGCTGGTTACTACAATGAACACATTAACATATGGCTACAGTAAAAACACCCGCCCGACGCACGAAGCATGTGAAGCTAGTACAAATAGTGTACTACTATTGTTGATTGGCCTCATCCGATAACCTGTTGCAATGCACGTACAATTATGTATTCGGAAAATATTTTTTTGCCTCGTCGCACCACTCACTCAGAGAAGCGACTCGAAAGCCATTCATAAATTTAGTAAGTTTATCACAGGCATATCATTTTATTACATAGTACAACAGGTCATCAACCCACATCGACAACGAGGATACATTATAAATACTAAAGTTTTGACCACACAACAAATAACAAGCCATGAAATGAACTTCAACTCAACCATTCCGCGGCGTTGGAAACGCTTGCTTTGAACCACAAGTGATTCTCTGGGACGGGCCATGCATTGTCGATCTGGAGACCAAAGCAGGACTGATCATCCAGGCTGAAGCGGCCTACTATATCAGTACCAGGGTAGGAAACCACGCAAATGTCTGAGGTATAGACATAGTTGCTTCTCATAAATGTCTCAACAGCGGTTGGATCGCCTTTCACCATCATCGGATAGTTTCGTCCAAGGAAGAGCGAGTTTTCTCCAAGACTATCAATTCTGTGCCAGGGAGAAGGAGTTGGCGCTAGCACACTAGTATCCATGCAACGGGTGTTGGAATAGGTTCGGAGAGTGCGACCATGGGAGACTACACCTGCTTCCTTAGTAGTAACATCATTAGTGGGCTGTATACACACAAGAAGAGGTGATCCATCAGAATTAGTTGCCAGGCGCCACAGAGTATATCGGCGCTGCTCGTCCTCATGCTCGTGATCATCACCATAGTCATCTCCCCCTTGGTTATAAAAATCTTCAAGTATAGGTGGTGGGATGTCCACAGGACCTTGGAAACACAACAAGAAGGTTAATTAGTAAAGGGAGAGTTGCTAACCCGCATGCATGTGGATGAAACAATTATAATTACGGTGGAATACAAATGTACCGAAAAAATGAGGATCCCATGCAAAAACAATGCCACGAGAGGTGGCAGCAAACACAAGATCCTTGTATTCAATTGCATCACAGTACACATTCGTGTATAGAAACTGATTTTTGAGTAATATCCATCCAGTCGAACCACGAAGGACGGCAACTAGCTTGTCGAAGATAGCAACAACATCATAGTTTTTGTAATTCCAAGAGCGGTTGGGAACTCGACAAATTGCTATCTTCAGTACATGACAGTCACCATGATCGTATTTGAATGTACGTAGATCATTTGTGTGCTCAACCTTAGGGCACTCGGAGATTTTTGGAAGTGGAATCCGCTGACGAGTGTACACATTCACAAGTTCCCACTCGTAATTGTACCCAATATAAACAACCCAATCTCCATTTGCGCCAGCCCAGGACTTACCCTTAAGCGATGGCATCTTGACATCACACGTATCATTATCAAGCGGCATCAACTTGCACAAGGCGAGGTCTCCATCGTCCGCTCGCCAGTGAGCAGGGTCATGGCGAAGAAGATAGGGGAGATCAAACCGCTCCTTGACCCTTGGGTTCCTTGCAATGATGTTATTAGTCGAGTCGAGAATGGGCAAGAACGAACCTGTCATGCTAGCCGAGGTGATGACGTCGCATCGATCAATGAGTTCCTCCACCACGTCATCTTTCAGATTGGGGCAAGAATAACGAGGTTGTTTCCGGCCTGTTCCCTCCATGGAGAAGATGATCAAACAATGGCAGAAGAAAGGGTGAATGGCTGAAGAAAAATGGAGGAGGGAGAGGAAGAGCGTGCGACAGCAGTTCCAAATCGAGAGGGAAAGGCGAAGAGACGGTGGACGGTTGCGAGTTTGCCACGGTTCACGAAGAGGTGCCCCTGCCTACACGTTCGTTTGGAAATACTCCTACTACTCGCCGTCGTCTCACTGATATGTTGGAACAGGACCACATGTCAACGAAACATGGTGTGTAATTTCTCGTGCAAAATGCGATCTGGCCGCGTTGGCCCGAGGTGCCGCATTAGTTATCGACCTTTATTTTTTTAATGGTGTACCGATCAGTTTTTTTTTGAGGAATCACCGGGGGGAGAGGATCCCCACCTGAATTATATTGCTAAAAACCCCAGCCAAAGCCGAGGTGAATGTTTTACAGGGTTACGGCAAGCCGTGAGGAGAGGTACTCCATCCAAGACCTAGCTGACCCCTTATCTACCGGTACATGGAACCGGTGAGTCCAAAGTTCAAAGTCAGTACAAATGTTTGTGATGGTAAGAAGAGCAGAGTGATCTTCATTCCTGAAAACCGCTGCGTTCCTAGAGTCCCAAAATTTCCACAATATTGCAAGGAGCACTTCCGGCCAAATGGAGGAGTCGAGGCTAGTGGGAAGCGTAGCAAGCCAAATGTCCCGCAGTCTGTCAGTCGGAGCGATTCCTAACTGCAACCAGACGAGGTTTGCTTTCGGGCATCGAAGGAAGAGATGGTTTGTATCTTCAGAGCTAGCAGGGCACCTGGGGCACTTTGCATCTGGTCCAAGGTGCTTATGAAACAGGTTTGCTTTGGTGTTCAGACGGCCATGAAAAAGCAGCCATGCAAAGAGCTTCAGCTTTGGGTGAGCCTTGGAGCGCCAAATTAAAGGAGCATGAGCGATCTCCTGGTCCTCCTGATTGAGTAGCTTGTAGGCAGCTTTGGAGGAGAAGGCCGTGCCGTGGATGAGGTGCCTCTCGTCGGGGCTCGTGGATAAAGAGAAATCCTACAACAACAACAGTACCTGTTCCAGCTCGCGCGTGGCGGCCGAGGTTAGCCGGTCTGTTAGGTTCGTAAGTAGCCCATACTGTATGGCATGAAAGACGAGGATGTGCTTATCTGAGGAGTGAGTGTAAAGACTAGGAAAAAGCGAAGCTAGCGGTGCATGAGCAAGCCAAGTGTCGTGCCAGAAAAAGGTTCTCAGCCCGTTGTTAGTGAGGACGAAGGTGATAGAGGATAGGGTAGCTAGTTGGGCTTGCACCGCTTTGGTTAGGTAGGAGGGATTTTTGCAGGAGGCTATGTGGGGGATGCTGTGTAGGTGGACTCTGTTTAACCAGGCTATCCATGGTAACTCTTGGTGGGAGGTGAAGGATAGGAATTTATAGGCAAACTTCATAAGCAAGCAGTCATTTTGTAAAGCTAAATTTTTGATGCCTAGACCACCAAACTCTTTTGGTTTACAGATGTTAGACCAAGCAATAAGACACTGAGCAGCCGAACATGACTCATCAGCAGCCCAAAAAACGCACGTCTAATAGCGTCGAGCTTTTTGATTATTTCTTTTGGCAGTTTGAACACAGACATGAAGTAGGTGGCCAGCGAGTCAAGCACAGAGGAGATGAGGACCAGGCGGCCTGGGCGAGAGAGTAGCTTAGCACACCAGCCAGGAAGGTAACTAACACAGTTCATGATGATTGGCTGGAAGGCTGCGGTAGTAAGTTTAACAGGGGAGAGAGGTAGACCCAAGTAGGTTTGAGGAAAGCAGGAAACCGTGTAGTCCAAGGCTTGTGCGATGTCAAGAGAGGTCGCCTCATCCAGGTTCATAGGGACGAAAGTTGTTTTGGAGAAGTTAATTCGCAGTCCCGTGGCTTGAGCAAACTGCTCTAGGTTAGATCATAGGGTGACGGCGGCGTTAGAAGAAGCGTGAGCTATGATTAGCGTGTCATCCGCGTATTGCAGGATGATAGGGGGGAGATCAGGGTAGATTGGGTGGCGTAGGTCAGGAGAGGAGGAAGCCGTTTTTAGTATGAGTTGCTGCAGAACATCGACAACTATGAGGAAGAGGTATGGAGACATGGGATCACCCTAACGCAAGCCATTCTTGCAGTTGATCCAGTCTCCCTGCACACCGTTTAGCATTACAGCAGTTTTTCCAGAGGTGAGTAGATCGTTTATCCATGAGCAGAAACGGGTGGGAAAGCCCCTATGTTGCAGGATTAGGAGGAGGGCGTGCCAGGACAAAGAGTCGAAGGCTTTCCTGAAGTCCAGTTTCAGCACCATCGCAGGGTTTTTACGCTTATGGCAAGTGTTTATGAGATCGGCGGCGTACATGAAGTTTTCAGCAATGCATCTCCCTGAGATGAAGCCAGTCTGATCGCCGTGGACGAGCATGGGAATGTAAGGTTTTAGTATGTTGGTAAGAACTTTTGCAATGCCTTTGATCGGACAGTTCTGAAGGGCGATGGGGCGAGACGCGTCTGCAGATTGAGAGCTAGCAGATTTGGGCAGGAGGACCATAGTTAATCGGTTAAACCTTTCAGTTTCAGCAGATTGGTTCTCAAAGTCTTTGAAGAAGGCAAGTAGGGGCGTTTTGATTGAACACCAAAAGGATTTGTAAACTACTAACTGGTACTGTACGCAGAGAAAATATAAACTACTCTACCACTCCCCCACCTCCAGTACTAGTAGTATAAAAAAGATATATATAGGCTGGAGCTTCAGCACTTTCTTGCTAAGGGCTGCCCACTTGCTTCTCACATTACCACCCTCTCTCTAGATCTAAAAAATACGGCCCCTCTCTCCCTCCTCACCGGTGGTCACAGATCCGCAGGGGAAGAGAAGGACGTGCAGCGTTGACGCACTCGTCGTCGGCGAGCGAGGTCACACACTGACGACAAGGCCGTCCTCTCAGACCTAGCGCCCGCGCGGGATGGCCTCCGTCCCCAAGCTCACTGCCATAGTGTGTGCGCAGGACGACGACCACGAGCGAAGCCACTTCCCACCGGCCCTCAGGTATGCTACCTCTTTTCGAGCCATAACCTTGTTCTATTGCCCCATCTGCTACGTCGTTGCATGTGGATCTTTTTCCACTCCACCATCTTCCCAATTTGCTATCCTCTACTCTGCTGTCCATGCAGACGAAAACCATAATTTCCACTATTAAAGGAAACCCTACTTCATGCAGACTAATCCATGTCTGGGTTGAATAAGGAAAGGAACGGAGACTGTACTGTCCAAGAGAGTAGGCATCGAACCCACATCTAGGTTGAAAAGGGGAAAATCAGTAGCTAAGGAACGAGTCTCATGTCTCTTGGTTGAAGAAGGGTAGAAAGGCATGAAAACACAATAGAGAATGACCAGGTCGATCGGTTTGTTGTCCTCGCATAGGAAAAAGGTGGCTAAAGAGAACAAAAATGGGACTGTAATCCACATATGCTGCCTGGATATTTGTTGCTCTGGGAAACCATACCTCCCTCACCACTCTGCGTCCGTGGAGGTACATCATACTGGTGCCTCCCATGCTCTTATTGCCACTTTTTTTGCTGTTAGTATAATGCCAACAGTCAACTCAAGCAATGCTACTGCTAAAGTGATGCCACATTTAACTAATGCCGCTCTTAGTCTAATGCCACCCATAAATTTAAGCAATGCCATTTAATGTCACTGGATTATTTCAGGGTTAGCTGTTGATTGTGGATGTATTAAAGATTTTTCAGCTTAAGGCATTCTAATGTTGTTGCACTGCCAGTATACCAATGATGAAACTTGTTACTCCCGTCAGATTTTTGCACTGTTAATGCTTATATATTACATACCTCACTTTCATGAAATAAGTTAATTTTTTTTGTACAGTGTCACCAAAATGCCAAGGCATTGATGTCATTTTATTTTGGTTAAACTGCACAGACAATTAAGAAGACAAGAGGAAAGGTCAAGAGTGGGCACCTCCTCCGGATGTTCTCTTGAGGAGGTCTGTATGTTTGTCTCTAATGCGTGTCGACTACATACCTGACATCATGATGTAATGTTAAGTCATTTCCTTTTGTACAGTGTCACTGAATTGTCAAGGCGGTGATGGCATTTTATTTTAGTAGAACTGCACAAAATTTGCTTAAAAGAAGAGGAAAGGTCAGGAATGGCTCACTTTTCCAGAAAAAACTATGTATGCCTTCCTCACATCAGCCGTTGTTGCTTTATTTATTCCTTCAAACAGGTGGTTAGAAACAGTCTTGCTACCTTTTCCCATTAAGAAATTGGAATGCTTATATTTGTGAGTCTATGCTTCAACTAGTGCCACTTTTAGAGTAATCACACTTTCAATATCTATGCAAACAGGGATGCTCGATTTTAGTGGAATTGCACAAAAAGTCCAACTGGTTCAACATTAGGAGCATGTTTTTTCCCAACCTTTATATCCAATTGGTGGCACTATGAGCTGTTCATTACGAAGGTACATGGTTTGCTACTATCTTGCTACTCTTTTTGTACTATCATTAGATAGTAATACTAGTGGTTTGCATGTGAATTTATTGGCAGGGTGGACCTACATTGGAGGTGCAGGACATGATTCAATGATTGGATGCTCAATTTCGGTTGTATCGATTTCACCTCTTCCATCACTGCGAACATGGATATCCTTGGTCTGATGAAAAATAGGCGCTATATTTCTATTCTGAACCAGGAAATCAATTCAGTATGAAATTGTGCAGGGCAAAACATAACTGTATCAGATTGTCCAGTGCAGAACATGACAATGCTAAGCGGAAGAGGCATGTTTAAACCGAAAATACAAGGTGTGGTATATGTTTACTAGTTGCTTGATATTTGTGTAGATAGAGATGTCTGCCTGTTGCTATTTGGCAAACCAACAAAGTGCCCGCAATTTTGGTTGAACTGCACAAGAGAATAGTATAGTCACTGCATGCAGTGCCATTTGAAAATAGACACAGAAAGATTGGATAGTCACTTCATGGACTGCAGAAAAGTAGTACTGTACTATTTATTGGCCAACACTAGTGCTTCATTGCTTTGGTCTGATTATACAATGGGCATCATTTTGCCTAAGTTAAAGTTTGTATTCAGAAAATAGTCTCACCGTGTGATCGAGAGAAGACCAAATCATATTGCAGTGGATGTTCCTCCATCATGTCTGGTTCATTCTCATGGTTCCAGCTGTTGGTGAAAGCACTTACGTTTGCAAGAGGAATTGTAGACTTCACAAACAAATTTGTATTTTAGTCTGTATTGAATGTTGGCCAAGAGAAGCATCCATGTTAGTAGGAAGAACAGATGTTTTTTCTAGATCTTTGCTTTTGGAGCTACATATTTGTATATGATCTGTGAGTCATTGAGATGCATTAACATGTTGATCTTATGTATGGGAATCGTACTAGTTAGTTTTAGTTGGGACGCAAGATCCGAAGTGGCTGATCTTTGTTTTTGGAGCTACATATTTGTATATGATCTGTGAATCATTGAGATGCATTAACAGTTACTTATTTCTGTTCGCTCAGTGTTTACAAGTTACTGATCAATCACTAGCTAGCCTACAAATGTGCTCCTGGCAGTTTTATTTGCGACGCAAGATGCGAAGTGGCAGTTTTTTGAATAAAAATGCCTACCTATGAAGAAACTGACAAGCTACACTATCGATCCTACACGGATAAAAATGCCTACCTCTGAAGAAACTGACAAGCTACACTATCGATCCTACACGGATAAATAGCGGATCACGCACGTACTACCTCCTTTTCGGTTTGCAGGGCTCAATTCAAGAAACGACCTACTCGATCCTACACGAATAAATAGCGGATCATGCACGTACTAGTACCTCCTTTCCGGTTTGCAGGGCTTAATTCAAACCTCTCACCAACCAAGGTACTCCCTTCGTCCGGGTTTATTAGTCCCGTGAGCAAAGCAGCAAGACCAAGGCATGGCAATAATTAACGACATGCAGAAGTTTAAGCCTAATAAATTCCAGCAATTTAAGTGGCTGCATACGTGCCCTCGGCATGCAGAAGTTTAAGCCTAATTAATTCCAGCGATTTAAGTGGCTGCATGCTGCTTCGCGTACTGCCTGCGAGCGATTCTGAGTGCCTGCATGCAGCCGGCCGTAATTAAGGCAGCTAACTGATGCGAATAAAGATATGCTTTAAATCCGTGGAATCATTATTGACAAGGAGGGAGATGATTCGAGTGCACTCGTTTGACCGCCATGCCAGCGTGCGACCCAGACGGGACGGGACGACACAGTCATAATTTCAGTTTCTCTAGTTTTACACGGCAAGCTGGCGCGCTAAGCCATTATGCATTGAATTCCGATGACCGTCGCGCTACCTTCCGCCTATAAGTACTGTTTCCTGGCCTCCTCAGGTGCCACCATGACCCAAATCGCCATGTCCTCATAAGCTCCCACCGGCCTGACATTGCTCGCCACGTCCGCCATGCCCCCTCCCGTCCGCGGTAGGCGACGCCGGAGGCGGTCACCGCCGGAACTAGTGTTCGGGTTTTCACCGGAAGGCATACGGAGGGAGGAGGCATTCTATCTGTCTTTAGATGGCAATGCGGAGATCGAGGAGTTGTTGGAGCGCGACCGCATGGCGGAGGAGCAGGAGTTGTTGGAGCGCGACCGCCTGGCGGAGGAGCAGCATCTCGCCGATTTGCGCCGCCAGCGGGACATGGAGCAGCAGCGCACCGACGCTCTGAGTCACGAGCAGAGCGCCCGCAACTGGGCCGACTACATGGAGGCTGGCGCCCGGCAAATAGCCCTGGAGGCTGTCGGGCACGCACGCGTTCGCGACGCCGATTTTTACTACCAGCTCGTCAAGTGGGTTTCCCGCTTGGAAGCCGAAGCTTCGGTGGACCACACCGGCATGGAAAGGGCCAACGCGCGCGAGCAACGCGCCCTATCGCACCTCTGGCAAGTCCGAGGCGAGGCGGAGGACGCCGGTGCCGGCGTTTAGCATGGACAGCAGATGGCGGCCGGCATCGTCTAGTTAGCTAAGAGTAAGTTAGTACTTGTACGCTACTAGAGTGTTAGTGGGAGTAGATAGTTCACTTGGCTATGATGGTTGTCAACGTGGAAGTTCAGTACTCTATATGTGGATCAGACCTGTTACTTTGCTCTGAATGTTGAACTTTCCGTTTGAACGTATGGAATGGGCTGTTATTTTTCTAAATGGGTTGTATTTGTCCTCCACGGTTTAGAGGCTGACTTGTGGGCCTAGCAAGTTGACGCGTACATGATCAGGAGATGATTGTATGTGGAGAGGATGACAACAGGGACCCGCCAAGGTCATGGCAGCGCAAGCAAGTGCCTCCTTATTTCAAGCCAATAAAAATGGCTCCTCCTAGTGGATTTCTGACATCTGGGTCCCATGCCATTGTCAACGTAGTCAATAAATGAGAGAATTGCACAACAAGCGGCTGACACCAGGGACCCAGTAGCTCGCCCAGTTATTTTTGTTTTGGGTTAATTTGATAAATGCCACTCCAAATCTGGTGTATCCAAGAAATGCCACTGCAATTTTCAAACTTTGAAAAATGCCATTTCATGCCATTTCTAGTGGCATTTTTCGAAGTCTGGAGTGGCGTTTTTCAAAGTTCGCAAACTGCAGTGGCATTTTTCAAAGTTTGCAAAAATTGCAGTGGCATTTTTCAAAGTTTGGAAATTGCAGTGGCATTTTTATGAATCGCCATAATTGGAGTGGCGTTTATCTAATTTGTTTTTGAGACGGAAGCAGGGTGTCAACTGGGCTGTGCGGGACACTCTGGCCTATCTAGACAGCCTTTTCTTTTATGTTTACCACAGACCAGCCCAGTAGTTTTTTTTCTTTCTGAAAATGGCTAGCCCAGTTTTTTTGTGATTTGTCAAGTAAGTCGCTTTATCAGGCCTGTTGGGCTGCAAATCTTTCAAGACAAGGAGAGTGGCCTATCAGTAATGAGAAATGGGCTGTACATTTTTAAAACACATCAAACCGGCAATTATTTTCAAATATCTTTTTTTCATTTCGAGATTTTAAGTTGCATCGATTTTTATGCATGGACAATTTATTGGATTTTATATTGATATACATTTATTTTTAAAATCAGTCTGAATGTGACTCGAAATTTCGGGATTAAAAACAGTTCAGACCGCACCGACATATGCAAAATTTTGTATAATTTTTTAACCATGGCCACAATATGGGCTGTAATGCTAACATAAAGAATATGGGCTCCAAAAACCCGTAAGAATTAGCAAATGGGTTGTAAATTATTTGAAATAATGACAGATGGGTTGTATGCTATTTTCCACAGATTTGAGGCTTTTCACAGATGGCATGTATATTGTTGGATGTCCATCCAACGGCCGTCGTGCTTCTTCAATATCTGCTCTTCATGCTCCAGCCGCTCAAACAAGCGCCGGCGGGACTGCCTGCTCCCTCCTCTCCACGGCCGGCTGTGCTGCCGCGCAGGACTCACTGCCTCACCGTACTCCCATTGCTGGCCTAGCATCCCTCTACTCACCCACACCTGCTGTTATTCTCCGGCGACGGCAGATGAACCAGTAAACCCTCGTACAGTCATACTCCCCTCCGCGTGGGAAACAAAAACAACGGCCGAGTCTTCCCTGCCTCCGTGTCGTTCCCTTCCTAGGCCTCGCCGTCGTCCACCACCCTGGTGCTCTTGGCGTGGCGTGGTCAACGACCGACATGCATCTGAAGTGGACTGTACGTGGAGAGGCTGACAGCTGGGTCCACGACCGCACACAAGGAAATGCCTCCTTATTACGCGCAAAATAATGATTTCCTCCACCTGACATCTGGGACCCACCGAAATGGCCTCTGTATTTCGCGAAAAAAACGTTACCGCCACTGACAGCTTAGACCCACCAGCTATATCTTCGCACGCAAGGAAGTGCCTCCTTATTACACACACAAAAATGAATACTCCCCCTGCTAGCTGGGACCCAGTATAGTGGGCCTACTAAGTTGACGGGGACGAAGGGCTTTGTCAACTTAGTCAATATGCACGATTCTAGCTCGACTGACCGTACGATGTCCATCCAACGGCCGTAGTGCTTCTTCAACCTCTGGTCTTCTTACTCCAGCCGCCCAAACCAGCGCCGGTCGTGCCGCCTGCTCCTGCCTCCCATGGCCGGTTGTGCTGCCGTGGAGGCCTCACCGCCCCCATACTACTCGCACCGCTGGCCAGGCCATCCCTCCACTCCACTCACCCACACCCCCTGTTATTCTACAGCGACGACAACGCAGCCGAACCAGTGAACCCTCGTACTCCTCTCCGTGTGGGCATCCACTGCCACGTCTTCCCCGGCTCTGCGTCGTCCCCTTCCTAGGCCTCGCTGTCGTCCACCGCCGTGGTGCTGTCGGCGCGCCGTGGTCAATGTGGTCAACGATCGAATTCCATCGGAAGAATACTGTACATGGAGAGGCTGACAGCTGGGTCCACAGCAGCCGCAAGGAAGTGCCTCCTTATTACGCGGAAAATAATTATTCCTCCACCTGACAATAGGGACCCACCGGACGGGCCACCAATATTTTGCGAAAAAATCATTTCCCCCTGACTGCTGGGACCCACCGGACGGGCCACCGTATTTCGTGAAAAAAATGTTCCCCCCGCTGTCAGCTCGGACCCACCGGAAGTGCCTCCTTATTACGCACAAAAAAATGAATACTCCCTGGCTAGCTGGGACCCACCTTGGTGGGAGGCTGACTTGTGGGCCTACAAAGTTGACGGGGATGAATGGCTTTGTCAACTTAGTCAATATGAACGATTCTGGCTCCAGTGACCGTACGATGTCCATCCAACAGCCGTAGTGCTTCTTCAACCTCTGGTCTTCTTGCTCCAGCCGCCCAAAGCAGCGCCGGGCGTGCCGCATGCTCCTGCCTCCCGTGGCCGGCTGTGCTGTCGCGGAGGCCTCACCGCCCTCTACTATTCCCACCGCTGGCCAGGCCCTGCGGCGACGGCAGCCTCACACCGCAGTCGAACCAGTGAACCCTCATACTCCACTCCGCGCGCGCGGGCTTCCATTGCCGCGGGTTCCCCGGCTCCCCATCGTCCCCTTCCTAGGCCTCGCCGTCATCCACCGCCCTGGTGCTCTCAGCGCGGCATGGTCAACGTGGTCAAGGAACGACTTCCATCAGACGTGGACTGTACATGGAGAGGTTGACAGCTGGGTCCACGGCCGCAGCAAGGAAGTGCCTCCTTATTACGTGCAAAATAATTATTCCTCCACCTGACAGCGGGGACCCACCGGACGGGCCACCGTATTTCGCCCCCTGACTGCTGAGACCCACCATCTACATCTTCGCAGACAAGGAAGTGCCTGACAGTCGGGACCCACCTGGTCGAAGCGTATGTAGCGTTGTCATTCTGGTCGCGAACGTGTACGTACATATATACTGGTGGATGTAGAGGCGCGCACGTGTTGTAGTAGAGGCGGCCAGGGTGCAAGAAAGAAAATACGGCCACGTATGTGTACATACGGGCGGGGTCTCGAACACCTACTCGCGCATACATACAGCGATGGCTCATGTACATGGCTGGGTCGGAACGGAGAAACAGCGTCGTCGTCGTGTTCATGGGTCGGAACGGAATGCGTGGTCGTGTTCATCGGGAGGGCTTGAACGGAAGTGGCGATGGAAACAAGGCCTGGCGTACCGCACAACGGAGGAAACTGGCCTCCTACGGTCGAAACGGGGGTCCTGTTGATCAGGAGGGGTGTGGCGTACCGCAAAACGGAGGAAACGGACCTCCTACGATCGAAACGGGGGTCCTGTTGATCGGGAGGGGTGTGGCGTACCGCAAAACGGAGGAAACAGACCTCCTACGGTCGAA